>NC_069508.1:218281193-218283693 GCF_027579735.1 Bombina bombina
ATCGTCTATATATCTGAAAAAATGTACGATTCTCTCTCTATGGGGATTTCTCTCTCCAAAGACGTGGAACAGCTCCCACCAACCCATAAATAGGTTGGCGTATGATGGGGCAAACTTGGCCCCCATCGCCGTTCCACGCCTTTGGAGAAAGAAATCTGATCCAAACATAAAGAAATTATGCGTTAAAAGATATTCAATTGCATTAAGTATAAACATTTTTGTTGCTGATTCATAGTCAGTACACTGGTTCAAGAAAAATTCTATAGCTGTTATGCCTAAGTTATGATCTATACAAGTATACAAGGATGATACATCCACTACTAGAAATCTGTAATTTTCTTTCCATTTGATATTCTGTAACTTATTAAGCAATGATGTGCTATCCTGTATGTAACTTAGTAAATCTTTAACAAGTGGTTGTAAGAAAGTGTCCACCAGATCTGATAACGGCTCATTTAATGAGTTAATACCTGCAATTATAGGTCGTCCTGGTGGACAGACTAAATCTTTATGTAACTTGGGAAAATAATGAAATATTGGAATTACTGAATTAGTTGGAGTTAGGACTTCTTCTAATGTAGGAGTTATGATATTGTTTAGTTTAGCTATCTTAGGCCTAGATTTAGAGTTCGGCGGTAGCCGTCAAAACCAGCGTTAGAGGCTCCTAACGCTGGTTTTGGGCGCCCGCTGGTATTTGGAGTCAGTGATTAAAGGGTCTAACGCTCACTTTACAGCCGCGACTTTTCCATACCGCAGATCCCCCTACGCCATTTGCGTAGCCTATCTTTTCAATGGGATCTTCCTAACGCCGGTATTTAGAGTCGTTTCTGCAGTGAGCGTTAGAGCTCTAACGACAAGATTCCAGCCGCCTGAAAATAGCAGGAGTTAAGAGCTTTCTGGCTAACGCCGGTTTATAAAGCTCTTAACTACTGTACCCTAAAGTACACTAACACCCATAAACTACCTATGTACCCCTAAACCGAGCTCCCCCCACATCGCCGCCACTCGATTAAAATTTTTAACCCCTAATCTGCCGACCGCCACCTACGTTATACTTATGTACCCCTAATCTGCTGCCCCTAACACCGCCGACCCCTGTATTATATCTATTAACCCCTAACTTGCCCCCCACAACGTCGCCGCAAGCTACTTAAAATAATTAACCCCTAATCTTCCGACCGCAAATCGCCGCCACCTACGTTATCCCTATGTACCCCTAATCTGCTACCCCTAACATCGCCGACCCCTATGTTATATTTATTAACCCCTAATCTGCCCCCCACAACGTCGCCGACACCTACCTACACTTATTAACCCCTAATCTGCCGACCGGAGCTCACCGCTATTCTAATAAATGTATTAACCCCTAAAGCTAAGTCTAACCCTAACACTAACACCCCCCTAAGTTAAATATAATTTTTATCTAACGAAATAAATTAACTCTTATTAAATAAATGATTCCTATTTAAAGCTAAATACTTACCTGTAAAATAAATCCTAATATAGCTACAATATAAATTATAATTATATTATAGCTATTTTAGGATTAATATTTATTTTACAGGCAACTTTGTAATTATTTTAACCAGGTACAATAGCTATTAAATAGTTAAGAACTATTTAATAGTTACCTAGTTAAAATAATAACAAATTTACCTGTAAAATAAATCATAACCTAAGATATAATTAAACCTAACACTACCCTATCAATAAAATAATTAAATAAACTACCTACAATTACCTACAATTAACCTAACACTACACTATCAATAAATTAATTAAACACAATTGCTACAAATAAATAAAATTAAATAAACTATCTAAAGTACAAAAAATAAAAAAGAACTAAGTTACAGAAAATAATAAAATATTTACAAACATAATAAAAATATTACAACAATTTTAAACTAATTACACCTACTCTAAGCCCCCTAATAAAATAACAAAGCCCCCCAAAATAAAAAATTCCCTACCCTATTCTAAAATACAAATATTACAAGCTCTTTTACCTTACCAGCCCTGAACAGGGCCCTTTGCGGGGCATGCCCCAAGAATTTCAGCTCTTTTGCCTGTAAAAAAAAACATACAATACCCCCCCCCAACATTACAACCCACCACCCACATACCCCTAATCTAACCCAAACCCCCCTTAAATAAACCTAACACTACCCCCCTGATGATCTTCCTACCTTGTCTTCACCATGCCAGGTTCACCGATCCGTCCTGGCTCCAAGATCTTCATCCAACCCAAGCGTGGGCTAGACATCCACTGAAGAAGTCCAGAAGAGGGTCCAAAGTCTTCCTCCTATCCGGCAAGAAGAGGACATCCGGACCGGCAAACATCTTCTCCAAGCGGCATCTTCTATCTTCTTCCATCCGATGACGACCGGCTCCATCTTGAAGACCTCCAGCGCGGATCCATCCTCTTCTTCCGACGACTAGACGACGAATGACGGTTCCTTTAAGGGACGTCATCCAAGATGGCGTCCCTCGAATTCCG
>NC_069508.1:218288693-218366193 GCF_027579735.1 Bombina bombina
TTGTTCTCTTCTCTCTTAGCCTATTTACATAGTAATCATATAGGGTCCTGTGCGCCCCCTAGTAGTAACACACCCTTAGTGTTACTGATTGTTTATTTAGATATCAGTACTACCTGCCTGAGGAAACAGCGTGTTTAGCGCGGAGAAACGCGTAGCGTGTTTTACTGATTATATATCATTGTATTTTTTATCTATGAATTGTTTTTAACTTTTTGGATCATAAAGCAATTATTTTTTACTGGAGTCTCCTGTCCTTCATTCACGGTATACCAGATATTGGAACAGAATACAGCCTTGGTATTTATGTGCGCTGGGCCACTTGCTTCATTAGCACTATAGTGTGCTTTTTGTTATGTGAGTATCCATCTAATTGGCAACTAGTAGTGGGTGCCTTTTGAACTTACTGCTCTGCACTAGGACTCACCCTCTTCTTTTACTTACTAGACTGCAGAATATTGCTTCAACTAAGAGGAGCTGCCCTTGCATTCATGCACAGTTAACTGGGACACTGCAGAGTTCCCAGACCACTCACCTAGGCATTATCTCTGCCTTCTCAAATTGTGAGTACCAATTTTTTTGCTTGTGTTATTATTCAATCAAATATTGGCTACACTAGGAGGTGCCCTTTCTCTCTTTATATATTAATCTAGAGGGGGTAGTTTAGAGGGGGGGTTAGTTCTTAGTATAGTAGGGTTAGATTGAGTTTGGGATTGTAGCGGTTTAGGGGTTAATAGCATAGTACTTGCAGTGGTTAGAGATATAGGGGTTAATAGTTAATTTATTGTGGTGGGTATATGGTGGCATAGGGGGTTTATAGTTATAGACATAGGGGTTAATGGTTTATTGTGGTGGGTATGTGGTGGCATAAGGGTTAATGGGATAGTACTTGTGATGGGTATGTGATGGTTTAGAGGTTAATAGTTAGTGAATTGCTGTGGGTATTTGGTGGCATAGGGGTTAATAGTTAGATACTAGTGGTGGGCATTTGGAGGCATGGGGGTTAATATTTAGATACTAGCGTGGGTATGTGGCGGCATAGGGGTTAATAATTAACGACTTGCAGTAGGTATGTGACGGTTTAGATCTTTATTAGTGTAGTGTTAATTTGCGATTGTGGGGTACTTCGGTTTAGGGGTATTCGGATTAGCCCTGGCAGCTCTATTCAAGGTATCCCTTTACTATATATATGGTCAGCGATGCTGTTTGTTGTCTATAGCCAGCATTACCGACCAGTAGGATGTACAGTAAATGCCTCTCAGCAATGCTGTTTGTTGTCTATAGCCAGCATTACTGACCGTAAATGGCTCTCAGCGATGCTGTTTGTTGTCTATAGCCAGCATTACCGACCAGTAGGATGAACAGTAAATACCTCTCAGCGATGCTGTTTGTTGTCTATAGCCAGCATTACCGACCAGTAGGATGTACAGTAAATGCCTCTCAGCAATGCTGTTTGTTGTCTATAGCCAGCATTACCGACCAGTAGGATGTACAGTAAATGCCTCTCAGCGATGCTGTTTGTTGCCTATAGCCAGCATTCCCGACCAGTAGGATGTACAGTAAATGCCTCTCAGCGATGCTGTTTGTTGCCTATAGCCAGCATTACCGACCAGTAGGATGTACAGTAAATGCCTCTCAGCGATGCCGTTTGTTGTCTATAGCCAGCATTACCGACCAGTAGGATGTACAGTAAATGCCTCTCAGCGATGCTGTTTGTTGTCTATAGCCAGCATTACCGACCAGTAGGATGTACAGTAAATTCCTCTCAGCGATGCTGTTTGCTGTCTATAGCCAGCATTACCGACCAGTACGATGTACAGTAAATGCCTCTCAGCGATGCCGTTTGTTGTCTATAGCCAGCATTACCGACCAGTAGGATGTACAGTAAATGCCTCTCAGCGATGCTGTTTGTTGTCTATAGCCAGCATTACCGACCAGTAGGATGTACAGTAAATGCCTCTCAGCGATGCTGTTTGTTGTCTATAGCCAGCATTACCGACCAGTAGGATGTACAGTAAATGCCTCTCAGCGATGCTGTTTGTTGTCTATAGCCAGCATTACCGACCAGTAGGATGTACAGAAAATGCCTCTCAGCGATGCTGTTTGCTGTCTATAGCCAGCATTACCCACCAGTACGATGTACAGTAAATGCCTCTCAGCGATGCCGTTTGTTGTCTATAGCCAGCATTCCCGACCAGTAGGATGTACAGTAAATGCCTCTCAGCGATGCTGTTTGTTGTCTATAGCCAGCATTACCCACCAGTACGATGTACAGTAAATGCCTCTCAGCGATGCTGTTTGTTGTCTATAGCCAGCATTCCCGACCAGTAGGATGTACAGTAAATTCCTCTCAGCGATGCTGTTTGCTGTCTATAGCCAGCATTACCGACCAGTAGAATGTACAGTAAATGCCTCTCAGCGATGCTGTTTGTTGTCTATAGCCAGCATTACCGACCAGTAGGATGTACAGTAAATTCCTCTCAGCGATGCTGTTTGCTGTCTATAGCCAGCATTACCGACCAGTAGAATGTACAGTAAATGCCTCTCAGCGATGCTGTTTGTTGTCTATAGCCAGCATTACCGACCAGTAGGATGTACAGTAAATGCCTCTCAGCGATGCTGTTTGTTGTCTATAGCCAGCATTACCGACCAGTACGATGTACAGTAAATGCCTCTCAGCGATGCTGTTTGTTGTCTATAGCCAGCATTACCGACCAGTAGGATGTACAGTAAATGCCTCTCAGCAATGCTGTTTGTTGTCTATAGCCAGCATTCCCGACCAGTAGGATGTACAGTAAATTCCTCTCAGCGATGCTGTTTGCTGTCTATAGCCAGCATTACCGACCAGTAGAATGTACAGAAAATGCCTCTCAGCGATGCTGTTTGTTGTCTATAGCCAGCATTACCGACCAGTAGGATGTACAGAAAATGCCTCTCAGCGATGCTGTTTGTTGTCTATAGCCAGCATTACCGACCAGTAGGATGTACAGTAAATGCCTCAGCGATGCTGTTTGTTGTCTATAGCCAGCATTACCGACCAGTAGGATGTACAGTAAATGCCTCTCAGCGATGCTGTTTGTTGTCTATAGCCAGCATTACCGACCAGTAGAATGTACAGTAAATGCCTCTCAGCGATGCTGTTTGTTGTCTATAGCCAGCATTCCCGACCAGTAGGATGTACAGTAAATGCCTCTCAGCGATGCTGTTTGTTGTCTATAGCCAGCATTACCAACCAGTAGGATGTACAGTAAATGCCTCTCAGCGATGCTGTTTGTTGTCTATAGCCAGCATTCCCGACCAGTAGGATGTACAGTAAATGCCTCTCAGCAATGCTGTTTGTTGTCTATAGCCAGCATTCCCGACCAGTAGAATGTACAGTAAATGCCTCTCAGCGATGCTGTTTGTTGTCTATAGCCAGCATTCCCGACCAGTAGAATGTACAGTAAATGCCTCTCAGCGATGCTGTTTGTTGTCTATAGCCAGCATTACCGACCAGTAGGATGTACAGTAAATGCCTCTCAGCGATGCTGTTTGTTGTCTATAGCCAGCATTCCCGACCAGTAGGATGTACAGTAAATGCCTCTCAGCAATGCTGTTTGTTGTCTATAGCCAGCATTCCCGACCAGTAGGATGTACAGTAAATGCCTCTCAGCGATGCTGTTTGTTGTCTATAGCCAGCATTACCGACCATAAATGCCTCTCAGCGATGCTGCAAATATTCTATCAGTCTCACTCGACATAGCAGCGGATCCCTTTGAATATTTTGCCACCTCGTATCACTTTTGATCATCTGGGCCAAAGGGTGAGAGAAACTGACAAGTATGTTTCATTGAAATAAAACCATGAGATATTCTATTCAAATGCCATACACATTAAAAAGACATTTTTATAACATTTCCCCATGGTGTACAGAATTATTTTAAAAACGTTTAAAACCCTGATTTTAAATACACAAACATTTGTCTCCTGTTTGGGATCAGACTGTTGGATAGATCATTACAGTGGCAGATAGATGTGACTTACAGCTTCATTTACAATGGGTATTGTGCACATCAATCTAGAAATTCATTTTTATTTTTTAATTGTATGGCGATAAAATGTGATTCTTTGACTCCGCAGCCATGTCATTTTCAGTAAAAGTATGAAGATGCCAAAAAATAACTCCACTAAATACACAGAAGTCATCACAAGTTATTTTTTTTATTACGTTTCTATATGCAGATAAAATCGGTAAAATATTTTTCTTTACAAATGTAGGCTCTGAAAGCACAAACTACTTCCCCAGTAACACAAATAGTCTGTGACGTGTTAACATTCTAGTTACATGCAAGCAAAACAATGGACTAAATCCTTTTTATATTGTACAAATAACTACCAAACTAATAATAAAATGTTATTTGTGTTTAAAGGGAATCTATTCTAGAAAAAAAAAGGTACAGAAGTAATTGATGACCTGCAATCAAAATGCATTTTAAAAGCTATTTGGGTTCTACAGTTTCTGAATGAAAGTCTGAGATATTAGCACTGACAATAAAGGGATATACTGCATCATGTTGAGTAATCTAGGGTACGGATGTTGAAACTATGGCACTCATGCCCAGGGGGGCTTACACAAAATGTTGGTTCGCATCATGGAGTGAGTGATGAAAAGGGCATTAAAACACATCTTGCTTTTATGTAAAAATGATAGATTGTCCACACTCCCTGGAGAGGCCAAAAATATAAATCTGTTACCTAGGTTATCAAAATGCTGCCTATTGCCTAAATCAGCTAGTTGATTTGGAGCACTTGTAGGTTACAGTATTTGATTTCTAGCATCTCTAGGGAGCGAGGGACAGTTTTTTTTATGGCGTTTTGACTATTAGACTCTTAAGGAAAACATCTCTAGCAGAGTGAGCTTAAGTCCTTCTTCTTGCAGCCATTTTTGCAGCAGGCTGTTGTCAGAAGTTCATTCAGGTCCCGTCTCTCTTCTCCAGAATTGTTTTCAGTGTTCCATAACTCTCCCGTGGATTCTGACTGATGAAGAACTTCATCTGTTTGGGAATTCGTTTTCTGGAGTTGATATTCCAAGGGCTCTGCCATTTCAATGCCTCCTGTGTATAAAGTGAAGAAATCTCCTCTGTCTGCAGAAAGAGAACACCGTTGTTAGCTTAGACTATTTTCTTGTGTTCAAGAGACAGCCTTATGTTCTATCATTCAGTTTTATATATCATCCATTCTAATAAGGCATATTGGCCTGGTCATACCCCTGGACTACCTTACTTTGATCTGGCCACACTCCTGAACTAGCTAGGATTGCCCTGGCCACAACCATTGTACTGTCTGATATTGCTGTGTTAATGCTCCTGGACTGTTTGACACTAATCTGGCCACACCCCTGAGTAGCCTAACATATCCATGGCCACACCCCTGAATTGCCTGACACTGATCTGGCCACACCCCTTGGTAGTCCAACATTGCCATGGCCACACCCTTGAATTGTCTGACACTGATCTGGCCACACCCCTTGGTAGTCCAACATTGCCATGGCCACACCCTTGAATTGCCTGACACTGATCTGGCCACACCCCTTTGTAGTCCAACATTGCCATGGCCACACCCTTGAATTGCCTGACACTGATCTGGCCACATCCCTTTGTAGTCCAACATTGCCATGGCCACACCCCTGAATTGCCTGACACTGATCTGGCCACACCCATTTGTAGTCCAACATTGCAATGGCCACACCCATGAATTGCCTGACACTGATCTGGCCACACCCCTTTGTAGTCCAACATTGCCATGGCCATACCCCTGGACTGCCTTATATTATATTGATCAGGCAGCAACCATGGTCTGCCTAACATTGCACTGGCAACAGCTCTGCATTGCATGACATTGTCCTGGCCTCACCCTTGGACTAATTTACACTGCCCTGAGGTAACCTGTTTCAGCAACTCCACCATGACCCCATCACCCTGACATTCCAACTTTTCCCTTAGGCATTCTCCTTTTCCTGAGGTGACAAATCCAATCCCTTATAAAACATAAGATAGATTCAAATTGAAAACTATTTAATAGTGTGTAGTAATATACATATCTGAGTGCAAGTGTTACACAAAGATATCTACGTACTGTAACATATCTTATGCAACTCAACTTCAAGAAACCTTGGTATAGAGTATATATATTTTATTATTATTTTAATAGTTTCCATAAGGTCAAGAACAAGCCCACCCCACTTACATTCAAAGGGACACTCAAGTCAAAATTAAACTTTCATTATTCAGATAGAGCATGCGAATTTAAACAACTTTCCAATTTACTTCCATTAATAAAAAAGTGCACAGTCTTTTTATATTTAAGCTTTTTGAGTCACCAGCTCCTACTGAGCATGTGCAAGAATTCACAGAATAAGCATATATGCATTTGTGATTGGCTGCTGGCTGTCACATGGTGCAGTGGGAGTGGAAATAGACAAAACTTTTAAAATTGTCAGAAAAAAATACTATTCATTTGAAGTTCAGACTGAGTTCTATTTCATTGTCTTTTATCTTGCATTTGTTGATTATGCAAAGCTAATGTGTTAACTTGTCCTTTAAGCACATTTAACCCTAGAATGTTCCTTTAACACACAATGAAGGATCTCAAGAATAAATCTCTCCAATATCTATGTTCATTTACAAAGCACTTTCACCAAAGCATGAAAGATCTCATTACTTTAGTAAATATACAAAATACCAGAGCAAAAGAGCTGGCTTGGAGACACGTGTCGCCCCTAATTCTTATAGTGAAAGTAGGTTTCTTTTTAGGTGGCTGATCAAGAACTCGTCAGCATGGAGAGAAATAACACAAAATGTTTGGGGCTTGTTTGAGTATTATATTGCAATATTGGTGTCTCCCGTTCACATCCAGAACTCTGCATAGTGATATAAATAATTCTACATCTAGAATGTTCCTTTCTAAAATTCTTTCCTCTCTGTACTGACAAGACATCTTAGATAATCTCGCAACAGAGGAGAGCTTTCGATAATTGGGCCTTAGGTGAGTAAGAGGATCTTTCAGTTTCTTGTAATATATTTACTTTCTAGAAACTAAACCTATTTTCTAGAGCATAGCAACTAAAGATTGTGTCTGTATTTTCTTTTATTTAAGTTTAATATTGATAACATTTGGGGTGACATTGGCTTCTTTTGTATAAAACAGAGGCTTGGCTACAACCATATTTTCTTTAAAATGTTCGGTTTCCATTGAAAAACAAGTTATTTGTCTTCATAATGCAAATGAGAAAATACTGCCAGGTAAACCCACTTAGCTATTTTTACTTTTTTGAAAACAATTTCTTCTTTTGACAATGAGGGTGGAATTAATTAAAGGGACACTGAACCCAATTTTTTTCTTTCATGATTCAGATAGAGCATGCAATTTTAAGCAACTTTCTAATTTTCAAACAAAATACAATTTAGAATGATCAGTACCAGAACAGGTGCTTAATCAATACTAACATCTGTGGCGCTGAAAAAACAGCTAAACTATAAACTAAATGGCTAAATATAATAATTATATGAATAGTGAATATGCTCTTAAATGAGCAGAGAGTACAACTTCAAGATCAATGTAGGGGGTATTAAAATATTATTTAGACTATATACTAAATACTTAGAAGTATATATATATATATATATGTCAATTATAAAATTCATTCACCGCAGTGCATATTTAATCATACAAAACAATGTATAAACAGATTAAAAACACTTTAAAATTCTACAAAAACAATTACATTAAAAGACAAAAAATTCATATAACACACACAGTTTTAGCATAAAAATAAGAATGGTTTATACTTGAAACCTTACACACATATAGTGTAGTAAACCAAAAAACTCAGTCTCTTAATGATTATTCAATTGGTATGATGAAAATGAGACACAGTTTATATAAAGTCACTTTGTTAGAAATGCTCCAGCATTGCAAATGAATCCTATGCAGGAGAAAAACAAACAAGAGAAACTTGTCACAAGCAAGAAAATAGTTCCAAATGAGGTCATTAGCGTCTTACTTACACCAGATGGTGTCAGACGGCTCTCACAGTGTGGTCCAAGTATCTGTTCTTTGCTCCTTACAGCAGGACACTTCTTCTTTTCGCACAAACAACTGTGCAAATTTTCAAAAGGACACTTGACAATTTTGGCAATATCACCGTTTGACCTTTAGATGCAGTCAGCGTGTGAATAGTAGCAAGTACGGATCCTCAGATGGATCAAGAAAAGAACAACGCGTTTCGGCTAATATGCCTTTCTCAAGCTCTCCTTGCACTCATAACCTGGTGCCTTTTATAGGGATTGTGAATGACAATACCAAGACAATGAAGAAAATTTGATAATAGGAGTAAATTAGAAAGTTGCTTAAAATTGCATGCTCTATCTGAATCATGAAAGAAAAAAATTGGGTTCAATGTCCCTTTAAGAGTGTGGACAAAAGGTTCTTGAGTCATTAACTTACTTTCTGAGCATTGTTGTTATCATACTGTTTTATAAATGGAATCAGCTAAAATCTGATCTCTGTTAGAGAATATGCAAGTGACATTTTGTACAGAAGCACTAAACCTACCTGAGTAGCCATTTGACGTTTGTTTTTGGGGGTTTTAATACAACCTCCTTTAAATTTTAGTTTTTTGTTTCAGTGGGTGGAGTCAGGCAGTTTGAGATTATGATTGGGCTGTTAGGGTTTGTTTAGGCAGTATGGGGGCGTGATGTGGCACTGCAGGGGAGGGGCTATTTTCATCCTCCTCAGCACAACAGGGTGCAACCTAAAAGCTTAGGTTGGTTTTGCACCACTGTACACAAAACTGCCATTGCAGGGCCTGTGCACCAATAGACATTCGGGAGTTACCCCAACTCAGCAGTAGAATCTTAAAGGGACAGTCTTCTTGAAAATTTGTATTGTTAAAAAAAATAGATAATAACTTTATTACCCATTCACTAGTTTGTCATAACCAACACTGTTATATTCATTTTCTTTTTTACCTCTGTGATTACTTTTTATCTAAGCCTCTGCAAACTGCCCCCTTATCTTAGTTGTTTTGACAGACATGCAGTTTAGCCAATCAGTGCTGACTCCTAAATAACTCCATGGGAATGAGCATGATGTTGTTTATATGAAACACATGAACTCGCACTGTCTGTGAATAACTGTCAAAATGCACTGAGATAAGATGCAGTTTTCAACTGTTTAGAAATCAGTTTGAGCCTACCTAGGTTTAGCTTTAAAAAATGAATACCAATAAAACAAAGCAATTTTGATGATAAAAGTAAATTAGAAAGTTGTTTAAAATGACATGCCCTATCTGAATCATGAAAGTTTAATTTTGACTAAACGTTCCCTTTAATTATTACTTGTGCACAAACATGCATTACCTGTGAGTTTTAATATCAATTTAAGTTTTAGCCATTTTCATGGGCTAAAGCCAAATTAATCAATGATTGAACAAACCCTAAATTGCATTTATTATTGCCTTTAGAATTACCTATACATATACTGCCTGACATTTTTGTATGTCTTACAATATTATTAATTCACCTTCATTATCAGCACAGTTCAGGACAATAACATTACATCATTTCTTTACTTTATAAACATATGGGAAATTTTAGTGTAAAGTCAACAATATGCAACACAACTTCAAGAAACATTGGTATACAAAGAGAATGAAACAAATTGGATAAAAGAAGTAAATTGGAAAGTTGTTTAAAATCACATGCTCTATTTGAATCACAAAAAATAAGAAAAAGAAAAATGTTGAGTTTCATGTCCCTTTAAAGGGACAGTTTACTAAAAAATGTTCTCCCCTTTAATTTGTTCCCAATGATCCACTTTACCTGCTGGAGTGTATTAAATTGTTTACAAGTAGCTCCTTTACCCTTATATTAGCATTTGAAATTGTTAATTTAGCATGTGGTATCCCCACCTATTCTGAAAGTTTGTGGCCGCGCGTACCAGCTATAGATAAGCTTTGTAAACACAGCCAGCAGAAGAAATTACACTCCCAGTGTGATAAAGCAGAGATAAGGTAATAAAATGTTGATTTTCCATTGTTCTCTCAAAGTATTGGTGATTGTTTTAAGGACAGATATAAGATAAAGAAGCAGGTATATGTACACAATGTGATACAGTAATGAGATCTGATTATACCTACAGATATAAGATACAGACACATGTATATGTACACAATGTGATACAGTAATGAGATCTGATTATACCTACAGATATAAGATACAGACACATGTATATGTACACAATGTGATACAGTAATGAGATCTGATTATACCTACAGATATAAGATACAGACACATGTATATGTACACAGTGTGATACAGTAATGAGATCTGATTATACCTACAGATATAAGATACAGACACATGTATATGTACACAGTGTGATACAGTAATGAGATCTGATTATACCTACAGATATAAGATACAGACACATGTATATGTACACAATGTGATAGAGTAATGAGATCTGATTATACCTACAGATATAAGATACAGACACATGTATATGTACACAATGTGATACAGTAATGAGATCTGATTATACCTACAGATATAAGATACAGACACATGTATATGTACACAATGTGATACAGTAATGAGATCTGATTATACCTACAGATATAAGATAAAGACACATGTATATGTACACAATGTGATAAAATAATGAGATCTGATTATGCCTACAGATATAAGATACAGATACATGTATATGTACACAATGTGATACAGTAATGAGATCTGATTATACCTACAGATATAAGATAAAGACACATGTATATGTACACAATGTGATAAAATAATGAGATCTGATTATACCTACAGATATAAGATACAGACACATGTATATGTACACAATGTGATACAGTAATGAGATCTGATTATACTTACAGATATAAGATACAGGCACATGTATATGTACACAGTGTGATACAGTAATGAGATCTGATTATACCTACAGATATAAGATACAGGCACATGTATATGTACACAATGTGATACAGTAATGAGATCTGATTATACCTACAGATATAAGATAAAGACACATGTATATGTACACAATGTGATAATGTAATGAGATCTGATTATACCTACAGATATAAGATACAGACACATGTATATGTACACAGTGTGATACAGTAATGAGATCTGATTATACCTACAGATATAAGATACAGACACATGTATATGTACACAGTGTGATACAATAATGAGATCTGATTATACCTACAGATATAAGATACAGACACATGTATATGTACACAATGTGATACAGTAATGAGATCTGATTATACCTACAGATATAAGATAAAAACACATGTATATGTACACAATGTGATACAGTAATGAGATCTGATTATACCTACATATATAAGATACAGACACATGTATATGTACACAGTGTGATACAGTAATGAGATCTGATTATACCTACAGATATAAGATACAGACACATGTATATGTACACAGTGTGATACAGTAATGAGATCTGATTATACCTACAGATATAAGATACACATGTATATGTACACAATGTGATACAGTAATGAGATCTGATTATACCTACAGATATAAGATAAAGACACATGTATATGTACACAGTGTGATACAGTAATGAGATCTGATTATACCTACAGATATAAGATAAAGACACATGTATATGTACACAGTGTGATACAGTAATGAGATCTGATTATACCTACAGATATAAGATAAAGACACATGTATATGTACACAGTGTGATACAGTAATGAGATCTGATTATACCTACAGATATAAGATACAGACACATGTATATGTACACAATGTGATACAGTAATGAGATCTGATTATACCTACAGATATAAGATACAGACACATGTATATGTACACAATGTGATACAGTAATGAGATCTGATTATACCTACAGATATAAGATACAGACATGTATATGTACACAATGTGATACATTAATGAGATCTGACTATACCTACAGATATAAGATAAAGACACATGTATATGTACACAGTGTGATACAGTAATGAGATCTGATTATACCTACAGATATAAGATAAAGACACATGTATATGTACACAGTGTGATACAGTAATGAGATCTGATTATACCTACAGATATAAGATAAAGACACATGTATATGTACACAATGTGATACAGTAGTGAGATCTGATTATTACTACAGATGTAAGATACAGACACATGTATATGTACACAGTGTGATACAGTAATGAGATCTGATTATACCTACAGATATAAGATACAGACACATGTATATGTACACAGTGTGATACAGTAATGAGATCTGATTATACCTACAGATATTAGATACAGACACATGTATATGTACACAGTGTGATACAGTAATGAGATCTGATTATACCTACAGATATAAGATAAAGACACATGTATATGTACACAGTGTGATACAGTAATGAGATCTGATTATACCTACAGATATAAGATACAGACATGTATATGTACACAGTGTGATAAAGTAATGAGATCTGATTATACCTACAGATATAAGATACAGACACATGTATATGTACACAGTGTGATACAGTAATGAGATCTGATTATACCTACAGATATAAGATACAGACATGTATATGTACACAGTGTGATACAGTAATGAGATCTGATTATACCTGCAGATATAAGATACAGACACATGTATATGTACACAGTGTGATACAGTAATGAGATCTGATTATGCCTGCAGATATAAGATACATACACATGTATATGTACACAATGTGATACAGTAATGAGATCTGATTATACCTACAGATATAAGATACAGACACATGTATATGTACACAGTGTGATACCGTAATGAGATCTGACTATACCTACAGATATAAGATACAGACACATGTATATGTGCACAATGTGATACAGTAATGAGATCTGATTATACCTACAGATATAAGATACAGACACATGTATATGTACACAGTGTGATACCGTAATGAGATCTGATTATACCTACAGATATAAGATAAAGACACATGTATATGTACACAGTGTGATACAGTAATGAGATCTGATTATACCTACAGATATAAGATACAGACACATGTATATGTACACAGTGTGATACAGTAATGAGATCTGATTATACCTACAGATATAAGATAAAGACACATGTATATGTACACAATGTGATACAGTAATGAGATCTGATTATACCTACAGATATAAGATAAAGAAGCAGGTATATGTGCACAATGTGATACAGTAATGAGATCTGATTATACCTACAGATATAAGATAAAGAAACATGTATATGTACACAGTGTGATACAGTAATGAGATCTGATTATACCTACAGATATAAGATACAGACACATGTATATGTACACAATGTGATACAGTAATGAGATCTGATTATACCTACAGATATAAGATAAAGAAGCAGGTATATGTGCACAATGTGATACAGTAATGAGACCTGATTATACCTACAGATATAAGATACAGACACATGTATATGTACACAATGTGATACAGTAATGAGATCTGATTATACCTACAGATATAAGATAAAGAAGCAGGTATATGTGCACAATGTGATACAGTAATGAGATCTGATTATACCTACAGATATAAGATAAAGAAGCAGGTATATGTGCACAATGTGATACAGTAATGAGATCTGATTATACCTACAGATATAAGATACAGACACATGTATATGTACACAGTGTGATACAGTAATGAGATCTGATTATACCTACAGAAATAAGATACAGACACATGTATATGTACACAGTGTGATACAGTAATGAGATCTGATTATACCTACAGATATAAGATACAGACACATGTATATGTACACAGTGTGATACAGTAATGAGATCTGATTATACCTACAGATATAAGATACAGACATGTATATGTACACAGTGTGATACAGTAATGAGATCTGATTATACCTACAGATATAAGATAGACACATGTATATGTACACAATGTGATACAGTAATGAGATCTGATTATATCTACAGATATAAGATACAGACACATGTATATGTACACAGTGTGATACAGTAATGAGATCTGATTATACCTACAGATATAAGATAAAGACACATGTATATGTACACAGTGTGATACAGTAATGAGATCCGATTATACCTACAGATATAAGATACAGACACATGTATATGTACACAGTGTGATACAGTAATAAGATCTGATTATACCTACAGATATAAGATACAGACACATGTATATGTACACAGTGTGATACAGTAATGAGATATGATTATACCTACAGATATAAGATACAGACACATGTATATGTACACAGTGTGATACAGTAATGAGATATGATTATACCTACAGATATAAGATACAGACACATGTATATGTACACAATGTGATACAGTAATGAGATCTGATTATACCTACAGATATAAGATACAGACACATGTATATGTACACAATGTCATACAGTAATGAGATCTGATTATACCTACAGATATAAGATACAGACACATGTATATGTACACAGTGTGATACAGTAATGAGATCTGATTATACCTACAGATATAAGATACAGACACATGTATATGTACACAATGTGATACAGTAATGAGATCTGATTATACCTACAGATATAAGATAAAGACACATGTATATGTACACAGTGTGATACAGTAATGAGGTCTGATTATACCTACAGATATAAGATACAGACACATGTATATGTACACAATGTGATACAGTAATGAGATCTGATTATACCTACAGATATAAGATAAAGACACATGTATATGTACACAATGTGATACAGTAATGAGATCTGATTATACCTACAGATATAAGATACAGACACATGTATATGTACACAATTTGATACAGTAATGAGATCTGATTATACCTACAGATATAAGATACAGACACATGTATATGTACACAGTGTGATACAGTAATGAGATCTGATTATACCTACAGATATAAGATACAGACACATGTATATGTACACAGTGTGATACAGTAATGAAATCTGATTATACCTACAGATATAAGATACAGACACATGTATATGTACACAGTGTGATACAGTAATGAGATCTGATTATACCTACAGATATAAGATACAGACACATGTATATGTACACAGTGTGATACAGTAATGAGATCTGATTATACCTACAGATATAAGATACAGACACATGTATATGTACACAGTGTGATACAGTAATGAGATCTGATTATACCTACAGATATAAGATACAGACACATGTTTATGTACACAATGTGATAATGTAATGAGATCTGATTATACCTACAGATATAAGATAAAGACATGTATATGTACACAGTGTGATACAGTAATGAGATCTGATTATACCTACAGATATAAGATACAGACACATGTATATGTACACAATGTGATACAGTAATGAGATATGATTTTACCTACAGACGTAAGATACAGACACATGTATATGTACACAATGTTATACAGTAATGAGATCTGATTATACCTACAGATATAAGATACAGACACATGTATATGTACACAGTGTGATACAGTAATGAGATCTGATTATACCTACAGATATAAGATACAGACACATGTATATGTACACAATGTGATACAGTAATGAGATCTGATTATACCTACAGATATAAGATACAGACACATGTATATGTACACAATGTGATACAGTAATGAGATCTGATTATACCTACAGATATAAGATACAGACACATGTATATGTACACAGTGTGATACAGTAATGAGATCTGATTATACCTACAGATATAATATACAGACACATGTATATGTACACAGTGTGATACAGTAATGAGATCTGATTATACCTACAGATATAAGATACAGACACATGTATATGTACACAATGTGATACAGTAATGAGATCTGATTATACCTACAGATATAAGATACAGACACATGTATATGTACACAGTGTGATACAGTAATGAGATCTGATTATACCTACAGATATAAGATACAGACACATGTATATGTACACAATGTGATACAGTAATGAGATCTGATTATACCTACAGATATAAGATACAGACACATGTATATGTACACAGTGTGATACAGTAATGAGATCTGATTATACCTACAGATATAAGATACAGACATGTATATGTACACAGTGTGATACAGTAATGAGATCTGATTATACCTACAGATATAAGATAGACACATGTATATGTACACAGTGTGATACAGTAATGAGATCTGATTATACCTACAGATATAAGATACAGACACATGTATATGTACACAGTGTGATACAGTAATGAGATCTGATTATACCTACAGATATAAGATACAGACACATGTATATGTACACAATGTGATACAGTAATGAGATCTGATTATACCTACAGATATAAGATACAGACACATGTATATGTACACAGTGTGATACAGTAATGAGATCTGATTATACCTACAGATATAAGATACAGACACATGTATATGTACACAGTGTGATACAGTAATGAGATCTGATTATACCTACGGATATAAGATAAAGACACATGTATATGTACACAGTGTGATAAAGTAATGAGATCTGATTATACCTACAGATATAAGATAAAGAAGCAGGTATATGTGCACAATGTGATACAGTAATGAGATCTGATTATACCTACAGATATAAGATAAAGAAGCAGGTATATGTACACAATGTGATAAAGTAATGAGATCTGATTATACCTACAAGCTCAACCTATTTTATTAGGCTGTGGCTTCAAAACACAAAATCAGAGCTTTAATATACAGAAATAAACCTTAAAAACTAATTTTCATACATTTTATACTCTGCAGTTGGTAAAAAAAGAAATTGTAAACACATTAAGGGAAAAACTATTTTACAGTATACTGTCCCTTTAAGCAGTTAGTAATGGGATAAAGAATAGAGTAACACATTTATATGAAAACAAATAAACTTACCAGGTACATTTTGTGGCTGCTCAGATAGATGTCTTCTCCACCTTGAACCACCACATGTATAGATGACAGCGCGAATGAATTCTCTGCCACAAAGTTTCACAAATTGTCCATCACCGTCCACTACTGTTCCAATGAGAAAGATCAGAGCAAGACAAACTGGTACAGCCTTCATAATGGAGATATAGATAATAAAAAAGAATTGATCTGCCAAGAAGCGAGTTTAGAGTAGATGTGAAAACAACAAAATCGCAGCCAATTTATACAACTTGTCCTTGCATTCTATTGGCTAATGACCGTTTTGCTGTCAGTATAACTTTAATGCCAAACAGTGCACAATTTAGCAATTTGTCATTATATGAGAGGATTTAGGATTTCCTAGGTAGCTGAGATCATGCAGCAATTAAACAGGTACTTAACAGATTATACTGCCATATGAGACCTTAAGAGACCATCATTTAAACAATGAGTAAACACTGAAATGGGAGATTTTTTTAATTTTACTGCCCTCTGTATCTGCAGTGTGTGTGACATCTGGATGAGCCTTTAAATTAAATACATTTGTGGTTAGATCTAACACAACAGCTACTAATTGCTTAGGAAAGAATAAAAAAGGTTTAAAACAGTTTTCTCTTTTAATAATATTATTTGTCAACAGATTGCAAAACTGTACCATATTTTTACTACAATCTTATTAAAAACACCAAAGGCTTCATGCAATAAGCAGTAAACGCTGCTCCAGAGCCAATGCGGGGCAGGTTCACACATGTGATCTGCTTCCCGTAATGTAAGAAGCAGAGGTCAATAGAACGCTGCTTCTTACACTCTACACCACCTCGGATCATAGAGAGATCGCTTGCTCTCTGTGATTGACAGTCCCTTCTTTCACATGATTGGTCGCGTAAAAGAAGGGGAGCTTTACACGCTCACTTAAGCATGTAATGATACATATGGGTGTCGGATCCTGTTCGTTTGCGGCCAATATGTAGACTAGAGGTGTGAGCTAAAGGGATAGGAAAGTCAAATGAAACTTGCATGATTCAGACAGAACATATCATTTTATGACACTTTTAAATTAACTTCTATTTTCAAATGCGCTTCGTTCTCTTGGTTTCCCTTGTTGAAAATCAATATGCACATACAGTATCCTACACTAGTGGGAGTTAGCTGCTGATTGGTGGCTGCACACATATGTCTCTTGTGATTGGCTAACTAGATAAGTTCATCTATCTTCCAGTAGTGCAGTGCTGTTACTTTTGCAAAGGATAACAAGAGAATGAAGCACATTTGATAATAGAAGTAAATTGAAAAGTTTTTTAAAATTGCATGCTCTATCCAAATCATAAAAGAACATTTTGGGGTTTCCTGTCCGTTTAAGAAACTCTGAAACTGCTATATATTTCAAGAAATGAAATGTTCTTTTGTTTGTTTGAGGGTAAAGATTTCAGTTCTGTTTGGAAGAGTGGTTTTATTATTATTATTATTATTGATTATTTGTAGAGCGCCAACAGATTCTGCAGCGCTATAAACAAAGGGGGAGTACAACAAAACAATTATAGGGATCAAACGGGTAGAGGGCCCTGCCAAGAGTTGCACTGTTGTAGTCAGCTCTTGAGAAGGTGATCAACAAACAGCTGGACTCTTAAGCTTACATTCTAGGGGGGTTCAGGGGATAACAATGGAGGAGAGGAACTGGTATAAAGTAAGGTTAGCGTAGGTTGTATGCATCCCTGTACAGTAGAGTCTTGACCTTTAAAGTCGTCAATCCCCGGCCTAACCTATAACATTTATTAAATAACTTAATTGCTATAAATAAGAGTTACACACAACTTTGGTATAAAATTGGCCACAGCCATTTTATTAATAACATAAGTTAAATATTGTGTAATAAATATTTCCAAACATTTAACAGAACATACCTGATGTTCATAAATAACATTCCAAATCAAACTGTCAATTCTCCACAGCGGTGCTAGTTCCCAAACCCACAAAACAAGATGGCCGTTATTCAAAAACTGGACTCAACTATATCCCCGTTGAGTCCGTCCAAGGATACCTACACTTTAATAGGGAACCCCTTGCCCCTATAAAACCAGTTGCCCGCTCACCCCATAGAGAGGCAACTACTTAAAATCCTCCAAATCACTTGGCCATATTGCTTACCATATTTGTCTGGGAACTAGCACCCCCGCCACAGACTGGACTGACCGAACAGCCCAGTCCCGCCAAACCCAAAATTTTGCCCAACGCTTCTTTTATATCAAAAAGAAATAGCTGCAGCCCAAATTGGTTAAAGTGTACACCATCTTTTAGATAGAATTCCTCAGCCCCTTCTACTTCAAAATCTGGGTGGAAAACACCCCCCCCCCAACTTTCTTACGAAAGAGCTAACTATTTTGTTAACGTTTTTGCGGCTCTTTTCCAACCTATCAAGTCGAGGAGTAATCTGAGACCATACTATTTTTATTCCGGGATAAAGCTCTTTTATATTACCCAAATCCCTTTTAATTCTTCTCACTAATTCTTTTTGGGGAATCATACCCAAATCATTTCCCCCCAAAGGCAATATCAAAACATCCGGGTGATGGAAAACCTTGCTGTAATCTAGAAAAACCGGAAACAGAAGTTCCCAGCACATACCCCTAATCCCAAACAATTTGACCTCGCATTGACCAACTGGACACCCGAGCTGAAGGCCGCCCATTTTCTTACTGGCCTCAGCATTGGCCCAGTATATAAATGAATGCCCCATCACCCATATGATCCTCACACCTGAAACAAAATAAATAAAGAGAGCATTCAGGATGATTTCAGCTCAAGCATTCCAAAACATTCACTCTTATTCAACACATTTTTTTTTTTTTTTTTTTTTTTTTTTTTTATACCCTCAAATCAGGTCTAACATAAGATTTATAACGACTTGAACCCCATCTACCAATTTTTTTAACTATATCCTCTCTGAGACCTAGCATAGTAGCTTCAGTAGCAGCTCCTATACGGAATGAGTGAGACCCGAACTCCCATGGATTAAAACCCAATAAAACAATTGAACCCTTCAAAATGGCTCTAAATTGGTACTGTGACAAAAAGGAACCATCTAAGTGAACCAACAAAGGGCCTTCTTGCAAAGGCCGTATTGACCCATAAAACATCATTACCTGACAAGGACATATCTCCCCACCACTAGGGAAGAGCACTATATTCTTGCCTTTTCCATAGATATCTGTTTTACTACTTCTCAGTAAGATTTCAACCCTGCTCTCGTTCCATATTACGTCTTCTTTTTGTAAACCTCCAGAAACTTTCTTACTAGGGCTTACCAATTCCGAAAGCCTAAAAGCCCCAAAAAAGGCCAATACAAAGGCCGTTCTAAACAATATTACTTCGAATGCTGATGCACAGACATCAGCCAATACTACCCAAATTTTTTCAAGTAAAGAAAATGTAATAGGCCTTCTCTTGTCTCTAACCTTAGCTTTTTTCTTCAAACCTTTAAGGACTTGACGTACCCAAAAAACCTTTGTAATGTCAGGCAGGTCTAATAGACGGAATCTAAAAGCTAGGGCCGACAATCTTTTCTCCATATTAGATGGTGACAAACCCAAGGTTCCCCAATGCCACATCCATTCCAATAAGCAACCCGTGACATCATCCAACCCTTCTTTGATTTCAGACTGACATAACCACATTTCCCATTCCCTCCAAACTGATACATAGGACGCCCAAGTACCTGGAGCCAAAGACTTTTTAATTAAATCAGCCAATCCTCCATCCCCAGCTTCCAAAGTTGGGCCGGAAACTTCTCTCCAGCTACATCCGCCTGAGGAGCCAGCTCTTGAAAGAGACACCACTGTGAACGAGATAAAGAATCTGCTATCAAATTAAGCTTACCAGGGATATGCTTTGCCCTGACAAAAACATTCATACTTAAACATTTCAAAACCAGTACCCTCAATAAACGCAAAACTGGCAATGATGATGCGGATAATGAATTAATAGCAGAAACCACGCCCATATTGTCCGTGTGGAACAATATGGATTTATTCACCAAATCAACTTCCCACACAAACAAAGAAACCAGAATCGGAAATAATTCAAGGAAGACTAGGTTCCTAGTTAAACCCAACTCCACCCATTCTTGAGGCCACACCTCTGCACACCAATGACCCTGAAAATAAGCCCCGAAACCAACACCACCAGCTGCAATTGTTATCAAATCCAGATCTACATTAGAGATCCTAGCTTCCATAAATATTGCAACTCCATTAAAATTTTTAAGGAACTCAAACCAAACTTTCAAATCATCCTTGTGGCCTTACAAAATGATGAGGCTTACTAACACCAGACATAGCCAATGACATTCTTCTGGAAAAAAAACTCTACCAATGGGAATGATTCTGCAAGCAAAATTCAATTTTCCAAGCAAAGATTGCATTTCCCTCAGAGTCACCTTACGGACCCCCAAAAAATGCTGAATCGTTTCTGACAAGTCCACAATCTTTTCCAAGGGTAAACTACATTCCATTTTTTTGGAATCTATTGTAATACCCAAGAATTTAAGGGCCGTAACTGGACCCTCTGATTTTTCAATTGCAATAGGAGCCCCAAATTCAGACGCCATCGAATAAAAACAATCCCTTAACTTCAAACAAACATCCGAATCAGGACGACCAACAAAAAGAAAATCATCCAAATAATGAACTACAGAAGAGAAACCTGACTTAAATTTAACAACCCATTCTAAAAAGGAACTAAAACACTCAAACAAAGAACAAGAAATAGAACAACCCATCGGGAGGCAAAGATCAATGTAGAAAAAACCATCAAAACAACAACCCAATAGATAATGGGAAGAAGGATGAACCGGAAGTAACCGAAAGGCTGCCTCAATATCCACTTTAGCCATTAAGGCAAATTGACCAGCTTCTCTAACCAAATTAACTGCCATATCAAATGATGTATAAGACACAGACGATAATTCCTCCGGAATATCATCATTCACAGACCCACCCTTTGGAAAAGATAAGTGGTGAATAAGACGAAATTTACCAGGTTCTTTCTTAGGAACCACTCCCAAAGGAGAAATACGCAAATGAGGGATAGGAGAAACTTTAAAAGGACCTGCCATTCGACCCAAAGAAACCTCCTTCTCGAGCTTACTCCTAACAACCTCTGGCCATTCCCTAGCAGACTTAAGGTTACCCCTGTAATTAACAACACCCCCTGAGGATGGGATTCTGAAACCAAACTCGAAACCATGCAGCAATAACAAGGCTTTTTCACCAAAGCCCTTCTGTTTAGCATAGAGTACGAGCCACAGCTCCATCCCGCTTAGCCTCACTGGAGTTAATCCCTTTTTCAGGTAACTCTTGGGTTCCTCCCAATTTATTCTTTTTGAAACACTTGATGGAAGGGTGAGATCCCCCACACCCTGAGCATTCGTGTCTGAATTTACAAGACGATCCCCATTTACAAAACTTTTCATTGAAAGCAAAACAGAAACCTTTTTTGACTGTTGCCGACGACCCACTTTGCAGTGACCCGCCGGCACCCCCGCGAAAAGGCTGCGAAGACCTTAACGGGGTCATCACTTTTAGCCAAAGGCCCATATCATGGTCATCCCACTTCATCTCAGGCTTAACTGACAAACGTTGTCTAAATTGTTCATCATAAACCCACCAAGCCATACCCCCGTATGTTCTCTGAGCAGCGGCTATCTCATCTAAATAACAAAAAAGTGCCGCGCCTTGATCAGGGAACTTACCAGCAAATACACTGGCATAAATAACAAAAGCCTGAAACCAGTTAGTAAATGTTTTTGGTAATTTTCTATAACGTTTTTTCCTCTCTTCCTCCTCCTTCTTGGACGCATCCTTTTTTGAGTCTTCAGGTATCTCAAAAGACTGGTCAAGGGGGAGGAGAGAAAATAATTCAATAAACTCTCTCTTGCATATCTTCTCCCTTAACTCGGCTGTCAAGTGCATACCCAAAGGCCCAATAGAACACAAACAAGACCTGGCCAACGCCGTGTCAGCAATTTTAAGCTCAGGACCACCAGACACTTTATTATCAACATTAGCTACTTTTGATTGAGACAAACCAACGACTTGAGATTGGGGTAACGACCCTACATCTTTTATTCCCTCACCAGCAATACCTAATACCCCATTTTGAGGGGCCGATCCAGGAGGAACCCATGAATTGGCGACTCCCCCTGGAATTTTAGCACCTTCTAACTTGGCTAACAAGTCCCTTAAACCCGCTACAACAGTTATTGATAAAGGATCAGCATGCACACCAACTGATTCAACCCCCACTTTCAGATTCACAGCCCCAGAACCCTCATTACCTGTACCAAGATCCTGATTCGCTGCAGACTGATCCCCTTGAGATGCAGCCGTAACCTTCTCTATATTCTGGAACCCAGTAGTCCTAGGTTCCGTATTAGCCATCAAATGTTGACCTCTTTCAGCCTGTAAAACAGAAACATGTGACAAACCCCCTGAAGGTGCCCAAATTCCAATGCCCCTGCTAGCCGTAGACATACCCAACCTACTATCCACTAAAACACCCTTACCCCTCTTAGCAGATGAAACCTCAAACCCATCTCCCCTTGAATCCCCATACCTCTTGCGTTGTCTACCTCTACCTTGTATTCTCCCAATCCCAGACCTGTTTGGACGTTGAACAGAATTAACCGAGCTATGAAATGTATTGCTATGCCTCCTACCCATCATCCCCTGATGACCAAAATTAAAATTGTTGGCCGTACTCACCCCTGTTTCTTCTCCCCTTGTATTAAGACGTTCCGCCCCCAGAATGCCGTCCTCCATATCCAGCCTGATATTTTCCATCCAGGATTCCTGAAGACCATAAGCTTCCCCACTTAGGCCGTCATTTCCCACCACTAAGAAACCCGGAGAATTCTCAGGCCGTGACCCAATCTCATTCCCTTCTAAAAGAAAAACATTGTTAGAGACAGGTAAATTTTTAACCACATCAACATTTCTACCCCTCAAATTTCTTAACTCACCCTTTAAAACCAAATCACTCGATGCCCTGACTGACGGTCTAAACTGGCGAAGGGGGTTAACTATACTGGGAGAAGGAGGAATAAAATCCTCCTCAGAAGAATCTAAATATAAGGCTAATTCATTGATGCCGTTATCAACGTCTGTATCATGCTGACTCTCACTAACTTCAACCCCTTCAACCCTCTCATCTAACACTCGATAATCCTGTTCCTCATCGTTGCTACTAGGCCTTAAAATCTGGGCCGTTTTTGAAAAATTATGCAACTGCTCCTCAACAGCCTGAGACAGCTCAGACGAACCTGAAACCTTCAATACCTCACCCCTCTTTTTCACTAAAACACTTTCTAACCTACCGCCACTCACTTGCTCCTTATCCCTACTCGATAAACTAGGCCTCGGCGGGCCGTCACCTTTACTAACTTGCCTCTTCCCCTTAAATACCACTTTTTGGCCTAAATTGGCCGTCTTACCCTTAGGCAAAGAATCACCCTTCCTTACAGGCACTTCAACTTGCTCCGGTAAGGAACTAATGCTCCCAGACGGCACAGCATTATCCGCGACTTCAGCTCCGGCCTGCCGACTTCCGGAACTAGAACTTGACTTCTTCCTCACGGCCGCCTTTAACCCCGGACTGGGGCTGGGTCTTCTCCGTCCGCCATTACTCCCCTCCGACTCCGGATCCAAACGAACTGGGGGCCTCAAACGCCTCACAGGTCTCGAAGCAGCATCCTCCAAATCCTCCTTAGTTTCGATAACAGGACCAAACAAGGGACGTAACTTATCCTCGAGCCAGGTAGGGCCCATTTTAGCAGCTTCCAACTTAAGTTGGTGGAAAATCGCATCAAAATGCGCCATCACAAGTAATTAACGAACAAGCACTTTCCACATAAGTTTGATAACTAATCTGATGACAGATTCTCCCGCTCTTTCCTTAAAAGCGTAACAGCGTGTGCTAAGCCCGCCCCTTTACAGACTCCCAACCAATCACACACTAGGCCTAATTCCTCCAACGGTCAAGTCCCCTTCCCGTTACTTCGAACTCCCAGGGGCTCCCTTAGGGAGCGCTTGAAGCTTTCAAAACTAGGGGAGAGTCTTGTGGAGCGAGGCAGAGAGTTCCACAAGATGGGAGCCAGTTTGGAGAAGTCCTGTAAACGGGAGTGTGATGAGGTAACAAGAGAGGAGGAGAGTAGGAGGTCATGAGCAGAGCGAAGGGGACGGGAGGGAGAGTATCTGGAGACAAGGTCTGAGATATAGGGAGGAGCAGTGCAGTTGAGGGCTTTGTATGTCAGAGTGAGAATGTTGTGTTTGATCCTAGAGGCAAGAGGAAGCCAGTGAAGGGATGAGAGGTGCAGCAGATGAAGAGCGACGTGTAAGGAAGATGAGTTGGCAGAGGTATTTATTATGGATTGTAAAGGAGCTAGGTGGTGTGGTGGTAATTAGTACCAGAATATTAAACCAAAAGGGTTGTCCACTTTTTAAAATTATTTTATTGGAAGACAAATAATATAGGTATGAAGATTAACAATTATCTATAAGCTACAAAATATAAAACAAGTCTCAAGAAATACCAAGAGCTACAACATCCAGTCCAAATTATACAGGGCAACTGTATCTTAAACAAACCCAGCAATATTAACTAAACATAGTGAACAAGAGAATTTATCCCAAAGTAAATGAATAAGAATGCTAATATACTCAGCCAGTTCCGTTCAGTCCTCCAATGCTCTCTCTCTCTCATCAGTTGCTTCCAGGAGGTAAGAAAGATAAAAAAGTGTGCATAGTAACTGTTGGCTCCCATTGTATACTTAATTCACTTAAGGTGTGTCCTACCATACACTAATCAAAGGCTACATGGGAGTGTCCTTCTTAGACAAAGACTAGGCCAAAGGCCTAGTCTATATTTTAAAATATGTTTGTAAATTTAAGAATTAACTACTTGAACACTCTAGGGATAAATTCTCTGGTTTTATGACACCACAGGTGGCAGGTGGGGAGACCAGAGAGGACAGAGTTGCCGTAATCGAGGCGGAAAAAGAATGAGAGAGGGGATTAAAATCTTAGTTGTGTCTTGTGTAAGGAAGTGTCTAATTTTAGAGATGTTTTTAATGTAGAAGTGGCAGGCTTTAGCCAAGGTCTAAATGTGAGGAGTGAAAGAAAGATCTTAGTCAAATGTGACCCCCGAGACATCGGGCATGTGGGGTAGGGGTAATAATGGAGTTGTCGACAGTTATAGAGAGATTGGGGGTGGAGATTTTGGAAAAAGGGGGGAAAATCAGGAGCTCAGTTTTGGAGAGATTTAGCTTGAGGTAGTGAGAGGACATCCAGGAAGAGATGTGGGAAAGACAGTTAGTGACATGGGTTAGCAAGGAAGGAGATAGGTCTGGTGCAG
The DNA here is from genome assembly GCF_027579735.1 of Bombina bombina. Lineage (NCBI taxonomy): Eukaryota > Metazoa > Chordata > Amphibia > Anura > Bombinatoridae > Bombina > Bombina bombina. The sequence continues at coordinate 218,315,097 of NC_069508.1, forward strand.
AGAAGTAGATTTGGGTGTCATAGGCATACAAATGATATTGGAAACTGTGGGACTTTATTAGGGAACCTAGTGATGACGTGTAGATTGAGAAGAGAAGGGGACCGAGGACAGAGTCTTGCGGTACTCCGACAGAAAGTGGTGACGGGGCAGAGGAGGCCCCAGAGAAGGCTACACTAAAGGTACGGTTTGTCAGGTAGCAAGAGAGCCACAAGAGGGTTGTGTCACAGATGCCGAAGGATTGGAGGGTTTGGAGCAAAAGAGGGTGGTCAACAATGTCAAAGGCTGCAGACAGATCAAGGACGATAAGCAGAGAGAAGTGGCCTTTTGATTTTGCTGTAAGTAGGTAGTTGGTAACCTTAACAATTATTGTCTATGTGGAGTGATGGGGACAAAATCCAGATTGCAGTGGGTCAAGAAGGGAGTTTAACGTAAGGAAATGGGATAGGGGTGCATATACTAGTTTTTCGAGAAGCTTTGAGGCAAGAGGGAGGAGGGAAATAGGGCAAGAGTTGGATGGGGAGGTAGGATCAATGGAAGGTTTTTTGAGGATAGGTGTGACCAGTGTATGTTTCAGCGATGAGGGAAATATACCGGTGCTGAGGGAGAGGTGTGTTAGTATAGGGGTAAGGGTAACAGAAAGGGAGGGGAGTAGCTGTGAGGGGATAGGGTCAAGGGGACAGGTAGTGAGGTGAGAGCGCAGTATAAGTGCCAAAACTTCTTCCTCAGTAACAGGGGAGAATGAGCTAAGTTTAAGGTTATGTGGGTTGTGGTTGATTGAGAGCATTTGAGGGGGTGAGAGAATGGAATTATGTTGAGAGCTGATTTTATTTCTGATGGAGTCAATTTTGTTATTGAAGTGGCTGGCAAAGTCTTGAGCTGACAGAGAAGTTGTATTAGGAGGTGGGGGAGGGCAGAGGAGCATATTGAAAGTGGAGAACAGACGTTTTGGGTTTGAAGAAAGATTAGAGATAAGAGTAGAGAAGTAGTGTTGCTTATGGAGATTAAGGGCAGAATAGTAGGAGTTCAAGATGAATTTGTAATGAAGAAAATCAGCTGAACTCCGAGATTTTCTCCAGTGCCGCTCAGCAGTACATGAACATCTTTGTAGGTACCATGTCAGAGGAGTATGCCAGGGCTGATGATGAGTGTGTGATTTCCAAGCTATGGCAAGAGGGGCGAGATTTCAAGGACGGATGTAAGGGTGGAATTATAGTGGCAGATAGATTGTTCTGGGCAGGAAAAGGAGGAGAAGGATGAGAGGAGAGGTTCGAGGGAATTAGCAAGCTGTTGCTGATCTAGTTACATAATGCTTCTGTGAAGTTTGGTGTGAGGAGTAGAAGGAGGGAGAGTTGTAGGGAGGGATGATATGTTGCAAGTTAGGAGATGGTGGTCAGAAAGAGGAAAGGGGGAGTTTGTGAAGTTTGAGAGAATGCATCGATAGCTAAAGATCAGGTCAAGAGAGTGACTGTCTTTGTGAGTGGGAGAATCAGTCCATTGTGACAGACTGCAAGAGGAAGTGAGTTGCAGAAGTTGTTTTGCAGAGGAGGCAATGGGATTGTCAAGAGGGATGTTGAAGTTGCCAAGAATGAGGGCAGGGGTGTCTGAGGAAAGGAAATAAGGTAGCCAGGCAGCCAAGTGATCTAGAAATTGAGTTGAGGAGCCAGGGGGGCAATATATGACTGCAGCACGTATAGAGAGGAGAGAGAATAAGCTAATCATGTGGGTTTCGAATGAGGGAAATGTGAGGGAAGAGATGGGATGTTATTGTTGAAAGGGGCAATGAGAGGAAAGTAAATTACCTATACCACTTCCTTGTCTATTACAAGACCTAGGAGTGTGGCTGAAGTGGAGACCCCCATGTGACAGAGCAGCAGTGGATGCTGTGTCTAGGGGAGAGAGCCAGGTTTCTATTAGGGCCATAAGGTTCAGGGAGCAGGAGATAAAGATGTAATGTATAGAAGTGAGCTTGTTGCAAACAGAGCAAGAGTTCCAGAGTGCGTAAGTGAAAGGGGTAGTGGCTTTTGATGCAGGAGGAATGTGAGTAAGCTTTGCAGAGTTTTGTTATCTGAGTCTATGGGACGGTTCACATGGATGTGCACGGCTAGGCAGTTGTTGGGGACCAGGATTAGGGGAGATGTCACCAGCAGTAAGTGCAGGTGGAGAGGGAGAAGGAGTAATTGAATAATGTAGTTTGTTATAGAGACAAGAGGCAGCAAAATGGAATATGAATATATTGAGCATTTTTACAAAAGTGAGAACCAGTTAAACACATAAGACACAGTATTACAGCAGAAATTGCATAAGAAAACAAAAAGGTATATAAAACATAATATTACAGAAGTATTTGCCTTGTGTCTTGTCCCTTGCCCAATCCTTGTTTAATTATTGTATAATTCTATTGTTAATGCCTCACTTATAAAATATTAACTTAATTCTTGTGTAATTCTAGTGTTAATGCCTCACTTATAAAATGTTCACTTAATTCTTGTATAATTCTATTGTTAATGCCTCACTTATAAAATATTCACTTAATTATTGTATCATTCAATTGTTATTGCCTCACTTATAAAATGTTCACTTCATTCTTGTATAATTCTATTGTTAATGCCTCACTTATAAAATGTTTACTTAATTCTTGTATAATTCTAGTGTTAATGCCTCACTTATAAAATGTTCACTTCATTTTTGTATAATTCTAGTGTTCATGCCTCACTTATAAAATGTTCACTTAATTCTTGTATAATTCTATGGTTAGTGCCTCACTTATAAAATGTTTACTTAATTCTTGTATAATTCTATTGCTAGTGCCTCACTTATAAAATGTTCACTTCATTCTTGTATAATTCTAGTGTTCATGCCTCACTTATAAAATATTCACTTCATTCTTGTATAATTATATTGTTAATGCCTCACTTATAAAACGTTCACTTCATTCTTGTATAATTATATTGTTAATGCCTCACTTATCAAATGTTCACTTCATTCTTGTATAATTCTATTGTTAATGCCTCACTTATCAAATGTTTACTTAATTCTTGTATAATTCTATTGTTAATGCCTCACTTATAAAATATTCACTTAATTATTGTATCATTCAATAATTATTGCCTCACTTATAAAATGTTTACTTCATTCTTGTATAATTCTAGTGTTAATGCCTCACTTATAAAATGTTCACTTCATTCTTGTATAATTCTAGTGTTAATGCCTCACTTATAAAATGTTCACTTAATTCTTGTATAATTCTAATGTTAGTGCCTCACTTATAAAATGTTCACTTCATTCTTGTATAATTCTATTGTTAATGCCTCACTTATAAAATATTCACTTAATTATTGTATAATTCTATTGTTAGTGAATCACTTATAAAATGTTTACTTAAATCTTGTATAATTCTATTGTTAATGCCTCACTTATAAAATGTTTACTTAAATCTTGTATAATTCTAGTGTTAATGCCTCACTTATAAAATGTTTACTTAATTCTTGTATAATTCTATTGTTAATGCCTCACTTATAAAATGCTCACTTCACTCTTGTATAATTCTAGTGTTAATGCCTCACTTATAAAATGTGAACATATGTTGTTATAGCAATGCACAACACAGTGCAATGCGCATCCCATACTAGTGTGAAATATATGCAGGCAGGGCAGTCAGCTGAGTCCACTAAATCTAGTTGATTGCTAATCAAAGCCAATTGGAAAGTTAGATTCTGGTCTGGTCAGGGTGAGATGAGTAAAGTAAACAGACTAAAAATTTAGAGGAGGTTAAAGCTATGGCATAAGACAGCTATATATTTTAGAATAATAGCAAGTAGTGATAAGGGTACCGGTTGAACTTTGCTATACATTTTAGAATAATAGCAAGTAGTGATAAGGGTACCGGTTGAACTTTGCTATATATTTTAGAATAATAGCAAGTAGTGATAAGGGTACCGGTTGAACTTTGCTATACATTTTAGAATAATAGCAAGTAGTGATAAGGGTACCGGTTGAACTTTGCTATACATTTTAGAATAATAGCAAGTAGTGATAAGGGTACCGGTTGAACTTTGCTATACATTTTAGAATAATAGCAAGTAGTGATAAGGGTACCGGTTGAACTTTGCTATACATTTTAGAATAATAGCAAGTAGTGATAAGGGTACCGGTTGAACTTTGCTATACATTTTAGAATAATAGCAAGTAGTGATAAGGGTACCGGTTGAACTTTGCTATACATTTTAGAATAATAGCAAGTAGTGATAAGGGTACCGGTTGAACTTTGCTATACATTTTAGAATAATAGCAAGTAGTGATAAGGGTACCGGTTGAACTTTGCTATACATTTTAGAATAATAGCAAGTAGTGATAAGGGTACCGGTTGAACTTTGCTCCATTAATGGAAACAAATTTGTGAGAACTTTAAAATACAGGAATCTTTACCTCTTTCTCTAATAGTAAAGTTTGCTTTAATTTCCCTGCCCTCTGTATCAGCCAATCACAGACCTGATCAGTAGGAGCCTATTAATTCAAGTAAAATGACCTATGCGAATCATGAGTTATTCATTTTGATTTTAGTGCCCCTTTTAACTTAAAGGGACATGAAACCTAAATGCTTTTTTAACAACGTTCTAATTTACTCCTGTTATCAAATATTCTTTGTTCTCTTGGTATCTTTTGTTGAAAAAAGCTCAGGATTGTGCATGTGTCTGGAGCACTATATAGCAGGATTTGTGCAAGAATGTTATCCATTTGCAAGAGCACTATTTCCTGCAGATACTTATCTGGGTATCTCTTCAACAAAGAATACCATGAGAACAAAGCAAGTTTGATAATAGAAGTGTATTAGAAACTTTTTTTATTTTTATTTTATGTTCTGTCTGAATAAGCCTTTAATAAAACCAATATTGTTAACTAAATGTTTGTATTTGCTACAAACAATCCTTTTATTATTTAAGAAGAATGATATAATTAAATGAAGACAAATAAATGTATCAATGCTTAGTAAGCAACAACTGGAATTATCTTTACCAAATATTGAAATGTATAATCTTGTTACATTAGGGAAGATTTTCCTGGACTGGATCGTATGTATTAATCACTTTGCAAAGTTGGAATTATAGAGGATTCGATCAAACGTTTGTAGTTGAGAAAAATTCCACCTTTGGAAGAAAAATGCCATTATGGGTTCGATTTATCAATCAAGAGCGGACAGGGGCAGACTTATCAGCGCCCCTGTCTACCCCAGCTCTCCTCTGGCGGGCAGCAATCAGCTGCCGGAATTTAACATTGAACGTTAGCGCTATTTTGAGTTTGCGTGCAATCCAGCCCCCTGTCTGTGTACAGCCAATCACGTGTAGACAGGAGCTGTCAATCTCCCCAGTCTCGTCAGACTGGGGAGATTGAAATTCTCCACCTAAGAGGTGGAGAAGAGGGTCGGGAAGCAGCGGTCTGATGAGTGCTGCTTGATAAATCATGTCCGCAGGTTCTCTGGTGAGGCGACTGTCTTAATAAATTGAGCCCTATATGTTAAGATATAATTATTTCTTGCTATACATTTTATGGTTATTTCAAGATAACATTTTCTGTATATCATTTTTTAAATGACTTGGAATAGCCGCCATTTTTAAAGATAATAATCAGCTAGATTTCGAGTTGAGCGTTATGAGTCAAATAGTAGTGTTATGGCCCATAACGCATCATTTTCCCTATCGCAGCCATTAAGTTTCAAAAAACCTAAAACCTCTGTATCGCCACAAAAATCCCCATCTACGCTCAAATCCATAACGCTATCCAAGACCAGTAGTTATTGATATATCACAAGCAAAAACATTCACAAATCACTTCAAAAATATTATACAAAGTACACTTACACTCAAACACTGTACAATAAATTATTTTTTAAATTTTTGTTTTACACAAAAATATAACGGGTAAAAGATACTAGAACTCGGGTGTTAGAAAAAAAATGCAAACACAAACCCATTTTACATTGACTTACATAGACATACAATAACATACATTCATTTAGCTACATCTACGTACAAATATCATCACATACATACAGAAATCGTGACATACAAACAATATAAATATGAAATTATCACGATTTCAGTTACTTTTTCACAGAATTATATGACGTCACTCACTTTACGCTCAACAGAATTGTTGTAAGTTTTTTTTCTTTCAATTTCTATCATCCATTGACTTCTATGAGGAATACGTGCTTGTGCACGCGACCAGCCTCTTTCTGTAACGCACGTGATAATTTTCTCTTTTTAAACTCGTAATGGCAGCGTTATAATTGTTGCACTAATTCATTCATTCTTGAATACGTCCCGCAATGACAAATAGATCACGAAATATACTATTTGCCACTGGAGTTATGTGTTTTACATGTGTGAACATCGCTACAACATGAAAATCTTTTATAAAATTACATTACATCAACTATAAATGATCACGATCAATTCTATCATCACAAATACGAAATCAGTTTAAAGAATTAACACATTTAAAAGGACATACATCTTTTTTAGATTTCATTATTCAGAAACAGTAGGCGATTTTAAACAGTTGTCTCTTTTATGTCTATTATATCATTTGATTTATTCTCTTCATATCCTTTGATGAAAAGCACATCTAGATAGGCTCAGCAGATGATGATTGGTTGATGCACATAGATGCCTTCTGTGATTGCGTCACACATGTGCATTGCTATTTATTCAACAAACCATATATAAACAATTAACACATTTACATCATATAAGTACATTGGAAGGTTGTTTAACATTGGATTCTCTCACTGAATCATGAAAGATAAATTATGGCTTTAGTGTCCCTTTAACATCAGGATTTCAATATAATATAACAACATTAAGAAATCCATATAATTATAAGATATCATTAGTAAATATTATAGTTGTCGCTATTTTGGAAGGAATAACAATGCTATACTGCTTTATATAAATCAGCATATGTGGGATAGAATCACAATACATACATAGATGTACATAACATAACACACATCACACAACAACAATACAATACTGCTTTATATAAATCAGCATATGTGTGAGAGAATCACAATACATACATAGATGTACATAACACATCACACAACAACAATGCTATACTGCTTTATATAAATCAGCATATGTGGGAGAGAATCACAATACATACATATATGTACATAACACACATCACACAACAACAATGCTATACTGCTTTATATAAATCAGCATATGTGGGAGAGAATCACAATACATACATATATGTACATAACACATCACACAACAACAATGCTATACTGCTTTATATAAATCAGCATATGTGGGAGAGAATCACAATACATACATATATGTACATAACACACATCACACAATAACAATGCTATACTGCTTTATATAAATCAGCATATGTGGGAGAGAATCACAATACATACATAGATGTACATAACACACATCACACAACAACAATGCTATATTGCTTTATATAAATCAGCATATGTGGGAGAGAATCACAATACATACATAGATGTACATAACACATCACACAACAACAATGCTATACTGCTTTATATAAATCAGCATATGTGGGAGAGAATCACAATACATACATAGATGTACATAACACACATCACACAACAACAATGTTATACTGCTTTATATAAATCAGCATATGTGGGAGAGAATCACAATACATACATAGATGTACATAACACACATCACACAACAACAATGCTATACTGCTTTATATAAATCAACATATGTGGGAGAGAATCACAATACATACATAGATGTACATAACACACATCACACAACAACAATGCTATACTGCTTTATATAAATCAGCATATGTGGGAGAGAATCACAATACATACATAGATGTACATAACACATCACACAACAACAATGCTATACTGCTTTATATAAATAAACATATGTGGGAGAGAATCACAATACATACATAGATGTACATAACACATCACACAACAACAATGCTATAGTGCTTTATATAAATCAGCATATGTGGGAGAGAATCACAATACATACATAGATGTACATAACACATCATACAACAACAATGCTATACTGCTTTATATAAGTCAGCATATGTGGGAGAGAATCACAATACATACATAGATGTACATAACGCACATCACACAACAACAATGCTATACTGCTTTATATAAATCAGCATATGTGTGAGAGAATCACAATACATACATAGATGTACATAACACATCACACAACAACAATGCTATATTGCTTTATATAAATCAGCATATGTGGGAGAGAATCACAATACATACATAGATGTACATAACACACATCACACAACAACAATGCTATACTGCTTTATATAAATCAACATATGTGGGAGAGAATCACAATACATACATAGATGTACATAACACACATCACACAACAACAATGCTATACTGCTTTATATAAATCAACATATGTGGGAGAGAATCACAATACATACATAGATGTACATAACACACATCACACAACAACAATGCTATACTGCTTTATATAAGTCAGCATATGTGGGAGAGAATCACAATACATACAGAGATGTACATAACACACATCACACAACAACAATGCTATACTGCTTTATATAAATCAGCATATGTGGGAGAGAATCACAATACATACATAGATGTACATAACACACATCACACAACAACAATGCTATACTGCTTTATATAAATCAACATATGTGGGAGAGAATCACAATACATACATAGATGTACATAACACACATCACACAATAACAATGCTATACTGCTTTATATAAATCAGCATACTTTATTGGTCGCACTCAGACACTCTATAATTGCATTGCACTCAAATACACGGTATGCTGTAATTTGTAGTTCAGATACAGGTAATACTCCAAACAATGTAACAGTATAAGTGCAAATCTGCTCGTATATAATCCACTGATAAATAGAGAACATTGAACTCCTGACTTGAGGTGTAAATAGTGTGGACAGTGAAAGCGGTATCTTAGTATATTCAAAAGATTACCTTGTGTCCGTTGTATGTCTCTTCGTGGATGGTGAGAAAGTTACCTTATGTCCGTTATATGTCTCTACGTGGATGGTAAGGCTCCTTGTAATCGGAAATAGAGACACTCCTCAGTCTCTTGTAAGAAAAGCTTGAATACTGATAAGAGGATCCGCTACAAGGAAAACACAAACAGCCGCAATAATTGCAAATAAAGGCCGACTTTATTGAGAGTCAAGGTGAAGCCCAGGTACATACAAACTCGGGAGGGAGCACAAAGAATGAAACGTCCGACGCGTTTCCTGCCCGGAGGCACTTCGTCAGGGACTTACACACAGTAAAACACTTGGTTCTTTTAGACATGTATTACTTCCTGTTACGTATGCTTACCTGTGTTGCAGCACACCTGTTGTCATTAGTTAATTAGGTCAGGCAGTCTGCACTCCTGGTCTGGTCGTATTCAGCTATTGCGCGCATGCGCCATCGGTAACTTACAGTCAAGTATACACTCTTTGTATATAGATCTTGTATCTACAAACAAGTGCCGCTGTCAGTCCGTTAGCTGTCTACAAGAAGATCAAGAGGCATCCGCCAATGGCTGCATATTACCGCAAATACAACAGATAAGACAAATACGTAACAGTTCATTACCAATAGATGTATACATTTTTTATATAGAACATCACACTAAGTGTAAAAAAATATATATTTAAATAAAATTTGAACCAAAAAGCTATTCTTTGCCTGACATCTAAGTCTGTTCTCATGTTACTTGATAATATTTCACAAATCTGTTAAATCATGCACTGAGAGGGAAAAGGAGATCCTGGGATCGAAAGCTGAACCAGATAATAAGTATATATATATATATATATATATATATATATATATATATATATATATATATATATATATATATATATATATATGGATATCCAGATATCCAAAAATCCCCCATTTATGAAACTTAACTACGAATTATATATAATTCTACCTAATTATAAGTATATTATTTTATTTTACTTTATTTTATTTTTATTTTGTTTAACATTTCATCTCATGACCTTCTATTTTATATTGTAAATATCTCATCAAAAAAGTGGAGTTATTCAGTATCCTTCTTGATTGGTTTAACTCAGTATACCTGTGTATGTATATAGTTTTAAACTGTATTATATATACTGTTATTCCAATCATTATTCCACCTGATTCACAACCCAAATAATGTAAATATAAATATAAATATATAGCCTTTAATTTCAATTCTAGCATATCTCTTGAAATTGAGTGAACTGCGTGTCTGTGTATGCTGTTGCTTAATATAGTAACTGATTCTGTTTCATTCTATACCCTTGTTCTTGTGACTAAGAATGAAATAAAATTAATGATTAAAATAATAATAACATTTTAGTGATCTTAGTGCCTAAAGTGCTGTTGATAATGTAATAATTTTAATAATGTCTTATTATCATTATATTCATTATTATTGTGTCTAGTGAACTTCCGTGGTTCATGAACACTCACTATACTAACTGTTGCAATTAGTGTGTGATTTAAAACTATAAACTAACAAATAAATGTGAATAAATATTAACATTAACGTGACTAATCTACTCACTAATAAAAATTAAAAGTTAATTGAGATTTTCTTATTAGAGACAATATTATTGTTGGTAACTATCTTATCTTACTACTGAGGAAATCGATGTATATGTTGTATACCTCCTATACATCAATGTCCTCCTTAAACAGTATAAATTCTCTACTTATAAGGCTATATATTACTCATCATTATTAATTTTCTTGAGTTGTGTATATATACTAATTTCCTTTCTACAAGGTGTAGTTATGAATGGTCACACTCTTGGGGAATTTGAAGTTTTGGGGATCCGGAATCATCAGATTGCTGTACCAACATTTGCTGCAATCCCTATCTTAGATGTTGTATGGGGCGGGTCGTTAGATCATATTTGCTATTTCTAAACTACGTTTGTCAGATTACCTTAGTCTACAAAGTATCTAAGATCTGTAATTTTATTTATTCCAAGTGGGACTCCTGTGGATAGATTGAAAATCCAAAAGGCCTCTTTCCTGTTTAGTGCAGCTACCCTATCACCTCCTTTAACACTTTTGATAGCTGTGTCGATACCTTGAAACCCTAACACTGTGCCTATATTAATATCATTAATAGGCATTCCCATAGTATTAAAGTGTGCAACAAAATGTTTTGCTATGGGAGTTTTCGGAGGGTCTTGTTTAATGGATAACAGGTGTTCTCGGATTCGATCTTTGAGCAGTCTTGTGGTTCTGCCTACATATTGTTTGTGGCACAGATTGCATGTAATTAGATAAACCACAAAATAAGAATGACAAGTCATTCTATGTCTAATTTCAAAGTTTTTACCAGTCACAGTAGATTTGAAAGAATCACCTGAGATGACAAAATCACAACTTTTATATGGTATTCTTTTACACTTGAAGAACCCAGTCTGACTTTGTAACCATGTGGTTACCTGTTTTTTTTTAGAAATCCCTCGTTAATTGATTACCGATTGTCTTAGCTCTTTTACTGACACATCTAATTCCCTGTTTCCTTACCACCTCTTGAAGGAGAGTGTCTTTCTCCAAAACTGGTATATACTTCCTTATAATATGATTTATTTGTTCAAACTGCTTGCTATAATTGGTGGTGAATGTAATAGGGCCATCTGACCTATTAAGATTTTGAGCGTTTCTTTTCTTACGATTCTTATTACTGTCCCTCAATAGTTCTTCCCTACTCATTATTTCTACTGCTTTACTGGTTTGTAAAAGGGTAGTTCTATCATATCCTCTAATGACAAGACGTTCAGATAGTGAAGCAGCTTGTTCCCTATACACATCTAAATGGGTACAGTTTCGTCTAAGACGCATATATTGCCCCTTAGGGATTGCCCTCTTTAAATGGGTAGGATGATGGGAATCAGCCCGAAGTATGGTGTTCCCTGAGGTAGATTTTCTAAAAGTTGATGTGGTAATCTTTTGCAAATTAAAATCTAATACTAATTCAATGTCTAGGAAGGATATATTAGTGTCTGACACAGTGTAAGTGAATTTTAAATTCTGGTCATTATGGTTCAGATATACCATGAACTCTTCAATTAATTCTACTCCCCCTCTCCAAATAATTATCAGATCGATAAACCTGCGGTACATTTTAATATTTGATTTAAAAGGGTTACCGTCACAGAAAATTTTTCTAAGTTCGTAATCCGTTAAGTATAGATTCGCATATGAGGGAGCGAACTTCGCTCCCATGGCCGTACCTTGGTTTTGAACATAATAGTCTCCTTCAAATGAAAAGCAATTGTGGGTTAGCAAAAATCTCACCCCCTCACATACGAATTCTATAAATCTGCCATCAAAGTCTGTATATAGTTCTAACATTTGTTCTAAAGACTTTAGTCCCTGAAGGTGCGGGATGCAAGAATATAGCGAGGCTACATCTATCGTTAGTAAGATGTCTCCTTCACTTATATCCATAGTGTCTAGTAATCGTAGAACGTGTTTCGTATCCCTCACATATGCAGGGGTGATCTGGACTATGGGTTGAAGTATAGTGTCAATGTAGGCTCCCAGTCTCTCCCCCAGTGACCCAATTCCCGAAATAATTGGGCGTCCTGGGGGAGCAGTCATAGACTTATGTATTTTCGGCAGATGTTTAAAGACCGGTGTCACTGGAAAGTCTACTTTCAGACTTTCTGCCGTTTGTGGTGTGATGATACCTTTCCCTACATAACATTTCAGAAACCTTTCTAATTCTTGAGTGAACTTCATCACTGGATTGAATGTAATTTTACGATATGTTTCTACATCACTCAACTGTCTTAGTGCTTCCTGAGTATATTGGGACCTATTTTGCACTACTACACTCCCTCCCTTGTCTGAATTTAATATGACCAACTTGTTATTATTTTGCAATTTCTTTAAAACTTTCTGTTCCTTTATTGTAAGGTTACTGATTGAAGACCCTCTTTTCTTACTGGACTCAATATTTACATCCTTAGCCAATAAGTAAAGATCTTGTTCTACTAGACCTTGAAATACATCTACTAAATCCCCTCTCATTTGTATCGGGTAAAAATTCTTATTAGTATTTTTATAATTAATTTTAGGGATTCTGAGATCATTTGCATTGAATCGTGTACTCTCACTCTCTAATTTTAATAGGTCCACAGATTGACATTGATCAGAAAAATCGAAAATGTCCATATTAATGTCCCCAGTGCTAGCTCCCACTGGTTCACTGATCATGCCAGTTCCATTGAAGTCTTCTGTTATATCATCGCTCGTCTCTTCTCCATCCTGGGTACTCATTAGGGAAAAATGTCTTTTTAAGGTGAGTTTACGGGTGAACCTATTAAAGTCTATTAACGTTTGAAAAAGGTCAAAGTTCCTGCTTGGTGCAAATCCCAATCCTTTGGAAAGCACTGCTTCTTCCGCCTTGCTCAATACTAAAGATGATAGATTCACCACATTTAGATCTTCCGTTACCTCTTTTGTATGTTTGTATGTACCTGGGCTTCACCTTGACTTTCAATAAAGTCGGCCTTTATTTGCAATTATTGCGGCTGTTTGTGTTTTCCTTGTAGCGGATCCTCTTATCAGTATAAATCAGCATATGTGGGAGAGAATCACAATACATACATAGATGTACATAACACACATCACACAACAACAATGCTATACTGCTTTATATAAATCAGCATATGTGGGAGAGAATCACAATACATACATAGATGTACATAACACATCACACAACAACAATGCTTTACTGCTTTATATAAATCAGCATATGTGGGAGAGAATCACAATACATACATATATGTACATAACACACATCACACAACAACAACGCTATACTGCTTTATATAAATCAGCATATGTGGGAGAGAATCACAATACATACATAGATGTACATAACACACATCACACAACAACAATGCTATACTGCTTTATATAAATCAGCATATGTGGGAGAGAATCACAATACATACATAGATGTACATAACACACATCACACAACAACAATGCTATACTGCTTTATATAAATCAGCATATGTGGGAGAGAATCACAATACATACATAGATGTACATAACACACATCACACAACAACAACGCTATACTGCTTTATATAAATCAGCATATGTGGGAGAGAATCACAATACATACGTATATGTACATAACACACATCACACAACAACAATGCTATACTGCTTTATATAAGTCAGCATATGTGGGAGAGAATCACAATACATACTTAGATGTACATAACGCATCACACAACAACAATGCTATACTACTTTATATAAATCAGCATATGTGGGAGAGAATCACAATACATACATAGATGTACATAACACATCACACAACAACAATGTTATACTGCTTTATATAAATCAGCATATGTGGGAGAGAATCACAATACATACATAGCACATCACACAACAACGCTATACTGCTTTATATAAGTCAGCATATGTGAGAGAGAATCACAATACATACATAGATGTACATAACACACATTACACAATAACAATGCTGTAATGCTTTATATAAATCAGCATATGTGGGAGAGAATCACAATACATACATAGATGTACATAACACATCACACAACAACAATGTTATACTGCTTTATATAAATCAGCATATGTGGGAGAGAATCACAATACATACATAGATGTACATAACACATCACACAACAGCAATGCTGTACTGCTTTATATAAATCAGCATATGTGGGAGAGAATCACAATACATACATAGATGTACATAACACACATCACACAACAACAATGTTATACTGCTTTATATAAATCAGCATATGTGCGAGAGAATCACAATACATACATAGATGTACATAACACACATCACACAACAACAATGTTATACTGCTTTATATAAATCAGCATATGTGGGAGAGAATCACAATACATACATAGATGTACATAACACACATCACACAACAACAATGCTATACTGCTTTATATAAATCAGCATATGTGGGAGAGAATCACAATACATACGTATATGTACATAACACACATCACACAATAACAATGCTATATTGCTTTATATAAATCAGCATATGTGTGAGAGAATCACAATACATACATAGATGTACATAACACATCACACAACAACGCTATACTGCTTTATATAAATCAGCATATGTGGGAGAGAATCACAATACATACATATATGTACATAACACATCACACAACAACAATGCTATACTGCTTTATATAAATCAGCATATGTGGGAGAGAATCACAATACATACATAGATGTACATAACACATCACACAACAACAATGCTATACTGCTTTATATAAATCAGCATATGTGGGAGAGAACCACAATACATACATAGATGTACATAACACACATCACACAACAACAATGCTATACTGCTTTATATAAATCAGCATATGTGGGAGAGAATCACAATACATACATAGATGTACATAACACACATCACACAACAACAATGTTATACTGCTTTATATAAATCAGCATATGTGGGAGAGAATCACAATACATACATAGATGTATATAACACACATCACACAACAACAATGCTATACTGCTTTATATAAATCAGCATATGTGGGAGAGAATCACAATACATACGTATATGTACATAACACACATCACACAATAACAATGCTATATTGCTTTATATAAATCAGCATATGTGTGAGAGAATCACAATACATACATATATGTACATAACACACATCACACAACAACAACGCTATATTGCTTTATATAAATCAGCATATGTGTGAGAGAATCACAATACATACATATATGTACATAACACACATCACACAACAACAACGCTATACTGCTTTATATAAATCAGCATATGTGGGAGAGAATCACAATACATACATATATGTACATAACACACATCACACAACAACGCTATACTGCTTTATATAAGTCAGCATATGTGGGAGAGAATCACAATACATACATAGATGTACATAACACATCACACAACAACAATACTATACTGCTTTATATAAGTCAGCATATGTGGGAGAGAATCACAATACATACATAGATGTACATAACACACATTACACAACAACAATACTATACTGCTTTATATAAATCAGCATATGTGAGAGAGAATCACAATACATACATAGATGTACATAACACACATCACACAACAACAATGCTATACTGCTTTATATAAATCAGCATATGTGGGAGAGAATCACAATACATACATAGATGTACATAACACACATCACACAACAACAATGCTATACTGCTTTATATAAGTCAGCATATGTGGGAGAGAATCACAATACATACATAGCTGTACATAACACACATTACACAACAACAATACTATACTGCTTTATATAAATCAGCATATGTGAGAGAGAATCACAATACATACATAGATGTACATAACACATCACACAACAACAATACTATACTGCTTTATATAAGTCAGCATATGTGGGAGAGAATCACAATACATACATAGATGTACATAACACACATTACACAACAACAATACTATACTGCTTTATATAAATCAGCATATGTGAGAGAGAATCACAATACATACATAGATGTACATAACACACATCACACAACAACAATGCTATACTGCTTTCTATAAATCAGCATATGTGGGAGAGAATCACAATACATACATAGATGTACATAACACACATCACACAACAACAATGCTATACTGCTTTATATAAATCAGCATATGTGGGAGAGAATCACAATACATACGTTTATGTACATAACACACATCACACAACAACAATACTATACTGCTTTATATAAGTCAGCATATGTGGGAGAGAATCACAATACATACATAGCTGTACATAACACACATCACACAACAACAATACTATACTGCTTTATATAAGTCAGCATATGTGGGAGAGAATCACAATACATACATAGCTGTACATAACACACATTACACAACAACAATACTATACTGCTTTATATAAATCAGCATATGTGAGAGAGAATCACAATACATACATAGATGTACATAACACATCACACAACAGCAATGCTGTACTGCTTTATATAAATCAGCATATGTGGGAGAGAATCACAATACATACATAGATGTACATAACACACATCACACAACAACAATACTATACTGCTTTATATAAGTCAGCATATGTGGGAGAGAATCACAATACATACATAGATGTACATAACACACATTACACAACAACAATACTATACTGCTTTATATAAATCAGCATATGTGAGAGAGAATCACAATACATACATAGATGTACATAACACACATCACACAACAACAATGCTATACTGCTTTCTATAAATCAGCATATGTGGGAGAGAATCACAATACATACATAGATGTACATAACACACATCACACAACAACAATGCTATACTGCTTTATATAAATCAGCATATGTGGGAGAGAATCACAATACATACGTTTATGTACATAACACACATCACACAACAACAATACTATACTGCTTTATATAAGTCAGCATATGTGGGAGAGAATCACAATACATACATAGCTGTACATAACACACATCACACAACAACAATACTATACTGCTTTATATAAGTCAGCATATGTGGGAGAGAATCACAATACATACATAGATGTACATAACACACATCACACAACAACAATACTATACACACACATCACACAACAACAAAACACACATTTATCTTTTTAATCATCACACAATAAGAATTTTGCAAACTAGAACAAGAGAACGAAGATTTGGAAACTATACAGGCATGTAGCTAATGTGATGACATCATTCTAAGCTTCAACCATACACATTACAGCATTAGGACTTTACCGCCCCTTTCATCAGTTTCTCACTCAATATTACATATACGTAGACGAGAGGTTTGGAAAATCTTTATTATTATTGCGATTTCAATGGTACAAGTAAAATATTGAAATCTCGACAATCACTTATATTTATAATGTTATAACTGTCAGCCGTTACTATATCGTTTTGCAACAATATTGCAGCAACAATGAACAATCAGATTCTATGCCATGTCTATGCACACATTATACACAAGTATGCACTTTCAATCATTTGAGCATGGACTTGTGTTTTGTAATATAACATCGCGTTTACTAAATATTTGTTACGCATATGAACAAACATTACGAAGATACACTGTATATGTTAGATTTTGCACTTTCACTTTACGATTTATTGGGGGAAAACAAAATTTCAACAAACACAAAAAAAACGCCCACTTTGAAATCATTCGCGCAGCTCAGATACAATCAAGTGTATACAATCAGCAATCATTACGAACACGCTATTATTGGACATTTTGCACTATAAATCACCCAAACACCATTGACAAAGCGTCCCTTGTGATTGACATTGTATCAAATCGCTTTTGTGTGTTTGCATACCTTGTTACTCCTTGTATGTTTGCTCTGCTGTTTGGCTTGTGCTGCTTGGTTTTGCAAATATGGATAACCCCCAGTTAGATTGTGTAGGGCCTGTTGGACAAGTTTTGTACAACTGAATCAGACAGGCTCATCGTCTCCAAGAGAGGCGTGGGGAACGTCTGATTAGGGGTCCTCGTGTTGAAAGGGTGAGGTTCACCTTGGATAACATGAGCGACCTCAAGGATTTTGACAAGTATAGGCTCAATAGACAGCAGCTCTTGAGCCTGTATAATGTACTTTTGTTTGCGAATTTCGGGGGGGGGGGGGCAGTCATAATGCCAGTATACTCAGGCAATCGTCACTCTGGCGGCAGTTTGAGGACAGACAGTTTTCCCATGGGTGGCTCGTAGGTGAGTACTTGTGCACAGCATGGTAAAAAGGTTAGACAATTGCCACTGTATTGTTCGCAAACAGTTGTGTTTGTGTAATGTACAAAATGTGCAGATATAGGATGCGCTTTAACCATTTATTTGTCTTTCAGCAAATGTCTAGTTTTAGAAACAGATATGTAGCAGGTCATAGCTTAAATGTGCAGATATAGGATGTACTTTAACCATTTATTTGTCTTTCAGCAAATGTCTAGTTTAAGAAAGATATGTAGCAGGTCATAACTTAAATGTGCAGATATAGGATGGCAACATGAAGGGGCTAGACCAAAAAATAATTATAAATATAGCTGCAAGCAGCAGTAGAGGTGGCCAGCGCATCATTTTTGCAATGCCATATAAGTAGTTATGTCACAAAATAAAGCTATACAACAACTGTTTACAGTTCTAACATTAGCATTTGGGAAAAAAACACATTTTTGAAATGTTTGCGTTTTTTAAAATGGCTGCCACACCATATGACCTATACTTTCAACATGAACAAATGTAACTCTAGGTGACAATACATGATTATACAGCAAATTTCAAAGTTTTAACATAAGCTGTTGGAAAGAAAACAGTTTCAAAATTTTTGCGTAAACCAATATGGCTGCCACAGCTTGTGACTAATTCCTTCAACATAAACAACTGTGACTGTAGGTCACAATATAAGACTGTACAGCAAATTTCACATTTCTTACATAAGCGGTTGCAGAGAAAATAGACTTTCGAAATTTTCGCGTAAACAAGATGACTGTCCGATCGTAAGATATACAGCCTCCATATTACGCACAATAGTGCTCACTATAGATGACATTAAACATGGCAAAAATAAAGCATTTTTGTAAATGGTTTTTGTTTTATTATGAATTTAAATATATCGTTAAGCAATTTTGAACAATTCAAAATTACTGTCAAACCACATGACGTATCAACTTCTCTTGAACAAATCTGAATGTTAGTCATAAGATAACTCTATAAACAAAATGTCAAGTCTGTCCCATAAGCGGTTTCGGAGAAGAAGATTTATAGTTTTTTAAAATGGTGCATATGAAACAAAATGGCCGCCAAGCTATGCAATGTATGGCTTTCAATTTGCACATACTAATGCTCACTATAGACCTCTACAATTTGCAGAAGTTTCATGAAAATTTGCAAATGTTTTATGTCACGAAGGCGACTGCGCAATGCGAATTTTAACTGCAATATTGTCTTTAAGGGTTATGACTGTGTAATCATGTGTCTATTACACTGTAATATTGTTAAATATTGTAAAACTAATGTATAAAGTGCAAAATTACGCAATTAAATGGAGATAAAAAGGTTAATGTCTCACAGCAGCCATGTTGATTATGGAAAAATTGCAATTTTAACAATCTTGGTAGAGGACCTTGGAAGGAGCATACGTGCAAAATTGCGCTTTATTGCACTAAGCGGTTTAAGAGAAGATGTTTAAAGATTTTCGCAAAATGCAAGATGGTTGCTACATGATGTGACCAAGTCACTTCTGTTGACTAATGGCAAATCTAGGTCATAGCAGCACTAAGCACAGCAAGTTTCAAAGTTGCAACATAAGCAGTTCCAGAGCTAAAGATTATTAAGCAGTTCTCAAAATTTGTCGCAAAAAACAATATGGCTGCGTAACCTTATGACCTATGAGTTAAATATTGCATGAGATGTAGCAGAGCAATAGGCTGTACCAGCATACCTGATTTCAAGAGTTTAGCATAAGTAATTTGTGTTTTGTGAGCAATTGACTCAAAAGAGGAAGTATTGAATTACAAATAATTACGATAAACATAAAACCGATATTGCTGCCGCATCATGTGACTGATTCTCTCCTAATGAGCAATTATGAATCTAGGTCACAATATAAGACTGTACAGCAAATTTCACAGTTCTTACATAAGCGGTTGCAGAGAAAATAGACTTTTGAAATTTTCGCGTAAACCAATATGGCTGCCCGATCGTAAGATATAGAGCCTCCATATTACGCACAATAGTGCTCACTATAGATGTCAATAAACATGGCAAAAATAAAGCATTTTTGTAAAACGGTTTTTGTTTTATTATGAATTTAATTATATCATTAAGCAATTTTGAACAATTCAAAATGGCTGCCAAACCACATGACGTATCAACTTCTCTTGAAGAAATCTGAATGTTAGTCATAAGATAACTCTATAAACAAAATTTCAAGTCTGTCCCATAAGCGGTTTCGGAGAAGAAGATTTTTATAGTTTTTAAAAATGGAGCATATGAAACAAAATGGCTACCAAGCAATGCAATGTATGGCTTTCAAATTGCACATACTAATGCTCACTATAGACCTCTACAATTTGCAGAAGTTTCATGAAAATTTACAAATGTTTTATTTCACGAAGGCGACTGCGCAATGCGAATTTTAACTGCAATATTGTCTTTAAGGGTTATGACTATGTGTAATCATGTGTCTATTACACTGTAATATTGTTAAATATTGTAAAACTAATGTATAAAGTGCAAAATTACGCAATTAAATGGTGATAAAAAGGTTAATGTTTTACAGCAGCCATGTAGATTATGGAAAAATCGCAATTTGAACAAACTTGGTAGAGGACCTTGCAAGGAGCATATGTGCAAAAGTGCGCGTCATTGCACTAAGCGGTTTAAGAGAAGAAGATGTTTGAATATTTTCTTGAGCAATAGCAATTTTAGGTCATAGTAGCACTAAGCACAGCAAGTTTCAAAGTTGTAACATAAGCAGTTCCAGAGCTAAAGATTTTTAAGCGTTTGTCGAAATTTGGCGCAAAAAGCAATATGGCTGCCAGAGCATGTGACCTATGAGTTCAATTTTGCATGAGATGCAGCACAGCAATATGCTGTACCAGCATACCTGATTTTAAGAGCTTTGCAAAAACAGTTAAATCAAAGAAAGTTTTGTGAAACAATCACTAGAGGGCGCTGTTAAATAAAATACATGATTAATACTTAAAACACCTATTACAAAAATTAGTAATATACAAGCACCATATGATATGGTATGTATCCTTGTGGGGACAATATATGGTTATTAGCTCCTTTTAACAATGATTTGTTAGATCCTTCCTAGATATTACATGTGTATATAAACAAGTAAAATATCCCTAAAAATATTAAAGCAGCACCTCTTAACACAAATATCATAAGCGCAAATGTGTATCAAACTAAGAACAAACCAATGTGTAAAAACACATAAGAGGGCGCTAGTATGTCTGGTGACACCGTGAAAAAACAAAAAACAACAAATATAATATACCTAGGTGTGGATGAATACTACAAACTGAATGCAATCAAAATATAATTATATAAGAATTGCTAATAATAATGATAATAATAGAAAGTGACACCTCATTAAATTTGCATAGTGAAATAGTCCAAATTTTATCATAAATAGTCTAATGGATCACCAGAAGTCCACAACAAATTCCAACAAGTGGATTCGGTTTCCAAATGGCTGTAAGAATGATCCTCTCCTCCGATGTGAAATCAGTGATCTGTATAAATTACAAATAGAAAAGGACGACCATTGTGTGTATCGATAGTTCAAAAGACCCCACACATGCAGCCCACTCTAATCCAGGGTACTCACACTTTGGCTGAGCACACCAGTGTGCTTGTGGATACGATCTGGTTATCTGAGCCAACCAGCTTGCTCTTTCACAGGCAGCGTTCTCCTCGCAGCAGCTGTACACCAGCAGACTTTTTGTAACTTCACGGCAGTATGGTAATGAGCACCTTGCTTGATAAGGAATGGCGGACAATGATTTAAAAACACAAAACTTCTTTAATCATTGGTATTAAAAAAAATCCTTCATATACAAGCAGGTGGAAAGTGTACACAGATTAAAAATTGCTACGCGTTTCTCAGCACTATCGGCTGTTTCCTCAGGCATAAAACAATACACATTTAAACCGGCTTTATAGTGCCGCTCATTACCATACCTCTAATCACTTTAAGGTGTGTGTATAAACGGACCAATGAGATCCTGTCTCATATGTGTCCACACCCAGCGATCATTCTACCTGTTCGTTAACCTTAATATATTAGTGCATATAAATATCAAAAATAAAATATCTCATAAATGCTAAAAAATCACATGTAGAACCCCATATTTATATATCTATTGGGATCGTTGTTATTTAATAGTTTTTTCTAACCCATAGATTTATTTAGTTATATTATAACTGACTATGTAGTATTTTAGAATGACATGAATGGTTAATGCAGTCTGACAAATCCAATGGAGACTTCGCGGTCTTCCTTTAAATTGCATACAGTTCTCCAATGTGTCAAAAACAATTGTATATATATACTAAAAATTACCGTCATTATATTACTACCTACAGAGAGAATTTGCTCCTACTAGCCTTTTTGTGGGAACATATTCGCATATTCACTGACTAATTATGTTAAAGGGGCATATTTACTTAGAAGGTGCACAAACCTCTATATCTAACCCATATGTACTTGCTTTTATAGACCATTAGAGGGTGTTCTAATATAGTAATATATACAATAGAGAAGCAGTTGATGACCTATTAGATCTTAGATGTATACCTAATATAAAACAAACAAAACCAAACGGCATTATTTAAATGACTACCAAATTATTAGATTATTTGTTCTAAGCCACTATTATCTGTTAACCTATGTATGATGGATAAATACATGGTATCTTAGATTTTTCAAATTGCGTCTATGATCCAATGAGACATATTTACAAAAACGTTTCCAATATGGTCTAATAAATTATATTTTAAACTTGTGACTATAATGAAAAGGTGTTATAGTGTCACTAATGATTATTTAAAAGTATGTTGAACAATTATTTGAATATACAATGTGACAGTTCAAAAGTATTTTAAATTTAGTGTGAAGTGTACCTACCTAATAATATGTTCCTTCATAATAATATTGTAGGGACAGATAGCTGTCTATTCATTAGGTATTAAAAATACCATCTTATACTATACCAAGTGTATATAATAACTAATGATTATTTACTAAAACAGGATTATCCTGCCCTTAATACTAATATATATATATAGTATTTTTGATCACCTTTTTGGTAATTGAAATAAGATGACCAAAGTGACTTAAACAATAATAATGATTATGTGACCTATTAAGTGACATACATAAGATAACTAATGAAATATTTCCTATATGCAGAATTATCCTGCTATTAATACTAATAAATATTTAGTATTTTTGATCACCTTTTTAGTGATTAAAATAAGATGACCAATGTGACTTAAAAAATAATGATAAATATGTGACCTATTCAGTGTCATACAAAAGTGACATTTTTAACTATTTCAGTGATTCGTAAATAAACAAATATATGTGAATCTATTACATGATTTACCCAAATGCTGCTGAGTCTATGACCTCATTGAGTCCATCTGGAAACAAAGATCCAAACCTATGGATCCAATAAGTTTCCCTTTGGCGCAATTTACTAAATCTATTATATCTGTTGGAGCAAGGAATGCTTTCTAATGGTGTAATACTGAAGCTACAAGGATCCCCATTATGTTCTTGGATATAATGTCGGTTTAAATGTGTATTGTTTTATGCCTGAGGAAACAGCCGATAGTGCTGAGAAACGCGTAGCAATTTTTAATCTGTGTACACTTTCCACCTGCTTGTATATGAAGGATTTTTTTTAATACCAATGATTAAAGAAGTTTTGTGTTTTTAAATCATTGTCCGCCATTCCTTATCAAGCAAGGTGCTCATTACCATACTGCCGTGAAGTTACAAAAAGTCTGCTGGTGTACAGCTGGTGTACAGCTGCTGCGAGGAGAACGCTGCCTGTGAAAGAGCAAGCTGGTTGGCTCAGATAACCAGATCGTATCCACAAGCACACTGGTGTGCTCAGCCAAAGTGTGAGTACCCTGGATTAGAGTGGGCTGCATGTGTGGGGTCTTTTGAACTATCGATACACACAATGGTCGTCCTTTTCTATTTGTAATTTATACAGATCACTGATTTCACATCGGAGGAGAGGATCATTCTTACAGCCATTTGGAAACCGAATCCACTTGTTGGAATTTGTTGTGGACTTCTGGTGATCCATTAGACTATTTATGATAAAATTTGGACTATTTCACTATGCAAATTTAATGAGGTGTCACTTTCTATTATTATCATTATTATTAGCAATTCTTATATAATTATATTTTGATTGCATTCAGTTTGTAGTATTCATCCACACCTAGGTATATTATATTTGTTGTTTTTTGTTTTTTCACGGTGTCACCAGACATACTAGCGCCCTCTTATGTGTTTTTACACATTGGTTTGTTCTTAGCAAAAACAGTTAAGCAGTTTTCAGCAATTAAATACAAAGCTTGGCGGAATAAAAAGAATAATAATAATAATAATAATCCGAACAATAACAATAGGTTGTCCTGCAACTTTGTTGCTGGCCACCTAATTATACACATACACCGATAACAACTAATAAATCAAATAACAGGACCCAAGGTAATCAACATTTTTTAGGGGTACCCCCCTGGAGACAGCAAGGGGGGGGACAGAACTGGGGGCATCAACATTACAAACAGGTACCCCGATCCGGTAACGGAACTAGTCTGTTTAAACATGTCTGACATAGAAGAAACTCCTTGTTCATTATGTTTAGAAGCCATGGTGGAACCCCCTCTTAGAATGTGTACCAAATGTACTGATTTCACTTTAAGTTATAAAGACCATATTCTGTCTTTAAAAGATTTATCACCAGAGGAATCTGACAAGGGGGAAGTTATGCCGACTAACTCGTGTCAGAGCCTTTGACTCCCGCTGAAGGGACTCACGCTCAAGAGGCGCCAAGTACATCTAGCGCGCCCATGGCGTTTACAAGACATGGCGGCAGTCATGGATAATACACTGTCAGCTGTATTATCCAGACTACCTGGGTTACGAGGAAAGCGAGACAGCTCTGGGGTTAGAAGAAATATAGAGCACTCTGACGCTTTAGTAGCTATGTCTGATACCCCCTCACAATATGCAGAAGCTGAGGAAGGAGAGCTTTTTTCCGTGGGTGATGTTTCTGACTCAGGGAAGATGATTCAACCTGATTCTGATATGACAACATTTAAATTTAAGCTTGAACACCTCCGCGTGTTGCTCAGGGAAGTTTTAGCTACTCTGCATGACTGTGACACCATTGCAGTGCCAGAGAAATTGTGCAGATTGGATAAATACTATGCAGTGCCTGTTTACACTGATGTTTTTCCAATACCTGAAAGGTTTTCAGAAATTATTACTAAGGAATGGGATAGACCAGGTGTACCGTTCTCTCCCCCTCCTATTTTTAAGAAATTGTTTCCAATAGATGCCGCCACACGGGACTTATGGCAAACGGTCCCTAAGGTGGAGGGAACAGTTTCTACCCTAGCTAAGCGTACTACTATCCCCGTCGAGGACAGTTGTGCTTTCTTTGATCCAATGGATAAAAAGTTAGAGGGTTACCTTAAGAAAATGTTTATTCAACAAGGTTTTATTCTACAGCCTCTTGCATGCATTGCCCCAGTCACTGCTGCGGTTCTGGTGCTTCTGGTTTGAGTCTCTGGAAGAGGCTTTACAGGTAGAGACCCCATTGGACGATATACTTGACAAGCTTAGAGCACTTAAGCTAGCCAATTCATTTGTTTCTGATGCCATTGTTCATTTGACTAAACTAACGGCTAAGAATTCTGGTTTTGCTATTCAAGCGCGTAGGGCGCTATGGCTTAAATCATGGTCAGCTGACGTTACTTCAAAGTCTAAGCTTCTTAATATTCCCTTCAAGGTGCAGACCCTATTCGGGCCTGGTTTGAAGGAGATCATTTCTGATATCAGGGGAGGAAAAGGTCATGCCCTCCCTCAGGACAGGTCTAATAAATCAAGGGCCAAACAGACTAATTTTCGTGCCTTTCGAAACTTTAAGACGAGCGCGGCATCAACTTCCTCTAATACAAAACAAGAGGAAACTTTTGCCCAGTCCAAGTCGGTCTGGAGACCTAACCAGGCTTGGAACAAAGGTAAGCAGGCCAAAAAGCCTGCTCCTGCCTCTAAGACAGCATCAAGGATTGGCCCCCGATCCGGTAACGGATCTAGTAGGGGGCAGACTTTCTCTCTTCGCCCAGGCTTGGGCAAGAGATGTCCAGGATCCCTGGGTTTTGGAAATTGTATCCCAGGGATATCTTCTGGACTTCAAAGCTTCCCCTCCAAAAGGGAGATTTCACCTTTCACAATTATCTGCAAACCAGATAAAGAGAGAGGCATTCTTACATTGTGTTCAAGACTTCCAAGTTATGGGAGTGATCCACCCAGTTCCAAGGGAGGAACAGGGACAAGGCTTCTATTCAAATCTGTTTGTGGTTCCCAAGAAAGAGGGAACCTTCAGACCAATCTTAGATCTCAAGATCCTAAACAAATTTCTCAGGGTCCCATCATTCAAGATGGAGACTATTTGTACCATCCTACCTATGATCCAGGAGGGTCAATACATGACTACAGTGGATTTAAAGGATGCTTATCTTCACATTCCGATTCACAAAGATCATCATCGGTTTCTCAGGTTTTCCTTCCTGGACAGGCATTACCAGTTTGTAGCTCTTCCCTTTGGGTTAGCTACAGCTCCAAGAATCTTTACAAAGGTTCTGGGGTCACTTCTGGTGGTCCTAAGGCCGCGGGGCATAGCAGTGGCCCCTTATTTAGACGACATTCTGATACAGGCGTCAAATTTCCAAATTGCCAAGTCTCATACGGACATAGTTCTGGCATTTCTGAGGTCGCATGGGTGGAAAGTGAACGAAGAGAAGAGTTCTCTATCCCCTCTCACAAGAGTTTCCTTCCTAGGAACTCTGATAGATTCTGTAGAAATGAGGATTTACCTGACAGAGACCAGGTTATCAAAACTTCTAAATTCTTGCCGTGTTCTTTATTCTACTTCTCGCCCTTCGGTGGCTCAGTGTATGGAAGTAATCGGCTTAATGGTAGCGGCAATGGACATAGTGCCGTTTGCCCGCCTACATCTCAGACCGCTGCAACTCTGCATGCTCAGTCAGTGGAATGGGGATTACACAGATTTGTCCCCTCTACTAAATATGGATCAAGAGACCAGGGATTCTCTTCTCTGGTGGCTATCTCGGGCCCATCTGTCCAAAGGTATGACCTTTCGCAGGCCAGATTGGACAATAGTAACGACAGATGCCAGCCTTCTAGGCTGGGGGGGAAGTCTGGAACTCCCTGAAGGCTCAGGGATTGTGGACTCAGGAGGAGACCCTCCTTCCAATAAACATTCTGGATCTAAGAGCGATATTCAAGCTATTCAGGCTTGGCCTCAGCTAGCGACAAGGAGGTTCATCAGATTTCAGTTGGACAACATCACGACTGTGGCTTACATCAACCATCAAGGGGGAACAAGGAGTTCCCTAGCGATGTTGGAAGTTTCAAAGATAATTCTTTGGGCAGAGATTCACTCTTGCCATCTATCAGCTATCCATTTCCCAGGTGTAGAGAACTGGGAGGCGGATTTTCTAAGTCGACAGACTTTTCATCCGGGGGAGTGGGAACTCCATCCGGAGATGTTTGCACAATTGGTTCAACGTTGGGGCAAACCAGAACTGGATCTCATGGCGTCTCGCCAGAACGCCAAACTTCCTTCTTACGGATCCAGGTCCAGGGATCCCAAGGCAACGCTGATAGATGCTCTAGCAGCGCCTTGGTCCTTCAACCTGGCTTATGTGTTTCCACCGTTTCCTCTGCTCCCTCGTCTGATTGCCAAAATCAAGCAGGAGAGAGCATCAGTGATTTTGATAGCACCTGCGTGGCCACGCAGGACTTGGTATGCAGATCTGGTGGACATGTCATCCCTTCCACCATGGACTCTGCCTTTGAGACAGGACCTTCTACTTCAGGGTCCTTTCAACCATCCAAATCTAATTTCTCTGAGACTGACTGCCTGGAGATTGAACGCTTGATTTTATCAAAGCGTGGCTTCTCCGAGTCAGTCATTGATACCTTAATTCAGGCACGAAAGCCTGTCACCAGGAAAATCTATCATAAGATATGGCGTAAATATCTTTATTGGTGTGAATCCAAGGGTTATTCATGGAGTAAAGTCAGGATTCCCAGGATATTATCTTTTCTCCAAGAAGGATTGGAAAAGGGATTGTCAGCTAGTTCCTTAAAGGGACAGATTTCTGCTCTGTCTATTCTTTTGCACAAGCGTCTGGCGGATGTTCCAGACATTCAGGCTTTTTGTCAGGCTTTAGATAGAATCAAGCCTGTGTTTAAACCAGTTGCTCTGCCATGGAGTTTAAATTTGGTTCTTAAAGTTCTCCAAGGGGTTCCGGTTGAACCTCTTCATTCCATAGATATCAAGCTTTTATCTTGGAAAGTTCTGCTTTTGGTAGCTATTTCCTCTGCTCACAGAGTTTCCGAGTTATCTGCCTTACAGTGTGATTCCCCTTATCTGATCTTCCATGCAGATAAGGTAGTTTTGCGTACCAAACCTGGGTTTCTTCCTAAGGTGGTATCTAATAAGAATATCAATCAGGAGATTGTTGTTCCGTCATTGTGTCCTAATCCTTCTTCAAAGAAGGAACGTCTATTACACAATCTTGACGTGGTTCGTGCTTTTAAAGTTTTATTTACAAGCTACTAAAGATTTTTGTCAAACACCTGCTTTGTTTGTTGTCTACTCTGGACAGAGGAGAGGCCAAAAGGCTTCGGCAACTTCTCTTTCTTTTTGGCTGAGAAGCATAATCCGCTTATCTTATGAGACTGCTGGCCAGCAGCCTCCTGAAAGGATTACAGCTCATTCTACTAGAGCTGTGGCTTCCACATGGGCTTTTAAGAATGAGGCTTCTGTTGAACAGATTTGCAAGGCGGCGACTTGGTCTTCGCTTCATACTTTTTCAAAGTTTTATAAATTTGATACTTTTTGCTTCTTCGGAGGCTATTTTTGGGAGAAAGGTTTTACAGGCAGTGGTACCTTCCGTTTAAGTACCTGCCTTGTCCCTCCCTTCATCCGTGTACTTTAGCTTTGGTATTGGTATCCCACAAGTAATGGATAATCCGTGGACTGGATACACCTTACAAGAGAAAACATAATTTATGCTTACCTGATAAATTTATTTCTCTTGTGGTGTATCCAGTCCACGGCCCGCCCTGTCATTTTAAGGCAGGTATATTTTATTTTTAAACTACAGTCACCACTGCACCCTATGGTTTCTCCTTTCTCTTGCTTGTCTTCGGTCGAATGACTGAAGGTGGCAGTTAGGGGAGGAGCTATATAGACAGCTCTGCTGTGGGTGATCCTCTTGCAGCTTCCTGTTGGGAAGGAGAATATCCCACAAGTAATGGATGATCCGTGGACTGGATACACCACAAGAGAAATAAATTCATCAGGTAAGCATAAATTATGTTTTTTTATTTGAGGGAATTTTTTATTATCAAGTACAGGGTACTGCAATGGGGACTACGTTTTCCCCATCATATGCAAACTTATATATGTCCCTATTTGAAAATAATATTATATGGGACAATCCCTTTTTAAATAATATTTTAAAATATTTTAGATTTATAGATGACATTTTAATTATTTGGCAAGGTCCAAAAGATCAAATAGACGATTTTATATCTCATATTAATTGTAACAATTTTAATTTAACATTCACATATGAAAGTTCCCCGGAATCTATTTCCTTTTTAGATTTGGTTTTATACTGTGACAGTAATACAAATAAGGTATGTGTAAATTTTTTTCCATAAACCTACAGACAGAAATTGTTTATTAAACGCCAGGAGTGGTCACTATAAACAGTGGAAAAATAATGTGCCACTAGGACAGTACCAGAGAATCAGACGCAATTGTACATATATAGAAGATTTTAATAAGGAAGCTGATTATTTAACTAAAAAGTTAATAGAGAAAGGTTATGATATGAAACTATTAGACACTGCCAGAACAAAAGTCCTACAAATGGACAGATCACAGCTTATTACTAATCAACATGAGAACAAATCTAAAAACAAAACTAAGAAAAGCTCTGAACAAGGGAATGTTAAATTCATTACTAGGTATAACAATCAGCATCATCAAATTAAAAAGATCCTTAATAAACATTGGAAGGTATTAAAACTTGATCCAGTATTACACAGTGTGTTAGGTGATAAACCAGAAGTCATTTTTAAGAAAAATAAGGATCTTAAAAATTATATAGCTCCCACAAAACTCAAACAAAAAACAAATAGTGGAACTTTAACTAATTGGTGTGGGGGACATGTAGGTTTATACCCATGTAAAGTCTCAGAATGTGTGATGTGTCCCCTAATAGATATTAATCACACTACTTTTACCAACTGTGACGGTAGTCGTTTATACAAATGCAAATTTAGGTGTACTTGTCACACTAACTATGTAGTATACCAATTAAGCTGCAAATGTGGCAAAATCTATGTTGGAAGGACAAAAAGAAAAATCAAGTATAGACTTAGAGAACACATAAAAAATATAGAATCAGGTTTTGATAACCATAGTGTATCCTACCACTTTAAAGTTTGTCACAACCAAAACCCAAAGGATCTTAGTATTAAAATTATAGAATGGGTAGCACCAGACAAATGGGATACCAATAGGTTGCTGAAGCTGAGACAAAGGGAAACCTTTTGGATAAAAAACCTTAGATTGTTTAGAACCAAAAGGGTTAAATATAGAACTAGATATTCAGGCTTTCTTATGAAATTATCCCTTTAACTTTTTTGTATTAGACTATTAAATGTTTTACACCTATGCATTAAATGTTTTTTACTATGTATTTATGGGGCATTTTAAAGATTATTTATTATATGATTGTATAGCCTATAAACCATGTATTTATTTAGGTATGTATTATGCACTAGTCAATATGTTTTAATATGCTATCAGGGTATTTTATCAATTGAATTATATGTATTATGCATTTATTATCTTAGAATGGTTAGCGCTTTTTTAATTGTGTCTTATATATTAGTTTCATTTCCATGCAATTGGGATTTGATACAGTATATTCATTTATGTTTAGTATGCAAATTGTGCTCCCCTCTGTGCCTTTTATACACCATTATTGAATCACATTTAATTATATTCTTATGGGGTAGTATTACATACCACCGGTATATGAGGGCCACAGAGGAGCAGCTGAGGTATTCTTGACAAAGTCCTGTCGATCTGGACGAAACGTGTTGAAGTATACAGTCTGCTGTTTTGGTCCCTTGGGGGATCCGTATTTCCTAAGAAACATCCACCGACGTGTCTATTGCCAAGCGCCCCAAGGACGTCAATATCCCGCGACTGCAGAGCGGGTCTGTTTGACTTTCAGCCGAGAGGATTTCTTATAGCAAGGGTGCTTTGAATAACATTACTCCGGAACACAAACACGGAGGGATATCCGGAGGGGATACTAGGAGGCTTATAGCAGTCGGCTTTGATGTGCATAATGACTTTGAGCATTTTGTGAGTTTTTACACATTGTATTTGTTTTTAATAATAAACTGTTAATACTACACTTGAGTCCGCGCTTCTCTCCTTTTGTCTTTTTTAGATATAGGATGTGGTTTAACCATTTACTTGTCTCTTTCAGCAAATGTCTAGTTTTAGAAACAGATATGAAGCAGGTCATAGCTTAAATGTGCAGATATAGGCCTCTATTTATCAAGCCGTTGACTTTCTAGCATTCAACGGCACCATTACGCTCGCCTAAGATCGCCTAACATCGCTGCCGTGGACCTGAATACGTTTGCCAAAATGCCGCACACCAAGTACGGTGCGATGAGCAGCGGACTGTTGTTAACTAACAGTCATCGATTTCGCTGCTCATCGGCTTATTCGCAGCTTTCTTGCTACCCTGTCACTAAGCACCCACACTATACTAACTGTTTTACCCCCTATACCGCCGCTCCCGGAGCCCTCCACACCTAAATAAAGTTATTAACCCCTAAACCACCGCTCCCGGAGTCCACCGCAATTTAATAAAGTTTTTAACCCCTAAACCGCTGCTCCCGGAGCCCACCGCCACCTACATTAAATTTATTAACCCCTAATCTGACCCCCTACACCGCCGCCACCTACATTAAATTTATTAACCCCTAATCTCCCGCCCTCGTCGCCGCCACTATATTAAATTTATTAACCCCTAAACCTAAGTCTAACCCTAACACCCACTAACTTAAATATAATTTAAATTAATCTAAATAAATTATTCCTATTTAAAACTAAATACTTACCTATAAAATAAACCCTAAGATAGCTACAATATAACTAATAATTACATTAGCTATTTTAGGATTTATTTTTATTTTACAAAATTTTATTTATTTTGTATTTATTTTAACTAGGTACAATAGTTACTAAATAGTTAAAATACAAATATACCTGTAAAATAAATCCTAACCTAATTTACAATTACACCTAACACTACACTATAATTAAATAAACTACAATTAACTACAATTAATTAAAATTAAATAAAATTAACTAAAGTACAAAAACAAACAAACACTAAATTACAGAAAATAAAAAAATAATTGCAAGTTTTTTAAACTAATTACACCTAATCTAATCCCCCTAATAAAATAAAAAATCCCCCCAAAATAATAAAAATCCCTACCCTATACTAAATTACAAATAGCCCTTAAAAGAGCCTTTTGCGGGGCATTGCCCCAAAGTAATCAGCTCTTTTACCTGTAAAAAAAAATACAATTCCCCCCCCCAACATTACAACCCACCACCCACATACCCAACCCTACTCTAAAACCCACCCAATCCCCCCTTAATAAAACCTAACACTACACCACCCTACCTTGAGACGTCTTCACCCAACCGGGCCTAAGTCCTCAACGAAGCCAGGCGAAGTCTTCATCCAATCGGGCAGAAGAGGTCCTCCAGACGGGCAGAAGTCTTCATCCAGGCGGCATCTTCTATCTTCATCCATCCGACAAGGAGCGCTCCATCTTGAAGACATCCGACGCGGAGCATCCATCCAGACCGATGACTACCCGACGAATGAATATTCCTTTAAATGACGTCATCCAAGATAGAATTCTATCAGCCAATCGGAATTAAGGTAGGAAAAATCATATTGGCTGATGCAATCAGCAAGTAGGATTGAAGTTCAATCCTATTGGCTGATCTAATCAGCCAATAGGATTGAGCTTGCATTCTGGGACTTCCTGCTGCATTGTTCTGACTTCCTGTTCCAACCCTTCCCCCCTCCCACCTCTATATACTTGCATTCTCTGCTCTTCTGCTCAGTCCCTTCTGGGACTCCCTGCTGCATTGTTCCGACTTCCTGCTCCAACCCTTCCCCCCTCCCACCTCTATATACTTGCATTCTCTGCTC
Organism: Bombina bombina; assembly: GCF_027579735.1. Taxonomy (NCBI): domain Eukaryota; kingdom Metazoa; phylum Chordata; class Amphibia; order Anura; family Bombinatoridae; genus Bombina; species Bombina bombina. The sequence goes on from NC_069508.1 coordinate 218,349,387, forward strand.
TTCTGCTCAGTCCCTTCTGGGACTCCCTGCTGCATTGTTCTGACTTCCTGCTCCAACCCTTCCCACCTCTATATACTTGCAGTCGCTCTGTGACTGCGCAGCGGGCACGCTGATGGCGCGCCAAAGGTAAGCCCGTCAGCGCCCGTCCACGCCTGGACCACACCCAGCACCACGAACCATGACCTCCGCACCCGCCACCGCTATAACACCAGCACCCTTCGCTTTCTCTCAACATCGGTAAATCATCAGCATGCCACCTCGCATCCCTGACGAACACCAGAGGACCATTCACCTGCCACAACAGCTCTTTCACCACCCTCCCAACCTCAAACCTACTAAACATCCCTCACTCAAACAGCCGCGAGAACCTCAACTGCATCCTCCTCAACACCCGCTCCATCCACAAGCACACCATCGATATCTGGAACCTGCTCGACTCCACCTCCCCAGACGTCGCCTTCCTCACCGAAACCTGGCTCAACCCCACATCAGCGCCGGACATCGCCATCGCCATCCCCGATGGCTATAAAATCTCCCACAAAGACCGCAGCAACCGACCTGGAGGAGGCATCGCCATCATCCACAAACACTCCATCCAAGTCACAACCACCTCCGATGATCACTCACCAGACTATGAACATCTACACTTCAAAATCAAGGTTAACCACAACACCACCCTCTGTGGCACCCTCATCTACAGACCTCCAGGACCACGTCCCGCCTTCTGTGACTCCATCATCAATCACCTTGCACCCCACGCCCTCGCCTCAAAGGACTAAATCCTACTCAGCGACCTCAAATTCCATCTAGACAACCCAATGACCACAACATCACCAACCTCCTGGAAAACCTTGGAACCATTGGACTGAAGCAACTTGTAAATGCCCCAACCCACATAGCTGGACACACCCTCGACCAGATCTTCTCCGCAGGCAACCACATCTCAGTCAACCACATAAACGAACTCCACTGGACTGACCATCTTTGTATACACTTCTCCTTCAACAAACCCACCACACACCTCCAGCATCACCACCCACCCCGCAGAAATTGGAACAACATCACCCAAGAACAACTGCACTCCACCCTGATCAAGTCCCCCCCAGTGACCTCCACTGACGCCAACTCCTCCGCCCGCCACCTACATCGCTGGATCACAGACTGCGCAAATACCCTTTCCCCCCTCAAGAAACCGTCCAGCCGCCAGCCCACCAACAAGGCCAGCTGGTTCACCCCCAACCTCCAGGACTCCAAACGCCACTGCAGACGATTAGAGAGAACATGGAGATCCAGCAAGTCCCCCTCGGACAAATCCGCCTACAAAGAAGCCGTCACCACCCACCACCACCTCATAAAAACCACAAAGAAAACCGCTATTCTAGACAGAATCCACACCAAAACCCACAACAGCAAGGAGCTGTTCACAGTCATCAAGGAATTCTCCAAACCCAACAGTGACACTAATGACATCCCATCCTCCCAGGACCTCTGCGACAGCATCGCTGCTTATTTCCACCACAAGATCATTAACATCTATGACAGCCTCGAGCTCCAGAACTCACCGCCGACCCACCCACCCCCACCTCACCCAAACCCACCACTGTCTACAGACTACCTGGATCCCCCTCACCATGGAGGACACACTCAGAGTCATGAAATCTATCCACTCCGGAGCACCCTCCGACCCATGCCCGCACCACATATTCAACAAAGCGGGTTTTACCCTCGCCCACGAACTCTGCCTCACCATAAACTGCTCCATCAAAACTGTTACCTTCCGAGATGGCTGGAAGCATGCAGAGCTGAAACCCCTGCTGAAGAAACCCATAGCTGACCCCATATATTCTAAAAACTACCATCCCATCTCTCTACTCCCCTTTCCAGCCAAAGTAATCGAGAAGGCCATCAATGCACAACTTGTTGACCACATCGAGACCAACCACATCTTGGATCCCTCCCAATCAGGTTTCAGGAGCAATCACAGCACCGAGACCACCCGCCTCGCCGCCACAGAAGACATCTGTGCCCTGCTCGACCAAGGGGAGACTGCCACCCTCATCCTTCTAGACCTCTCAGCCACATTTGACACTGTAGACCACAGCACCCTCCTCACGCGCCTACACAATGCCAGCATCCGCAATAAGGCCCTGGAATGGATCACCTCCTTCCTTCACGGCAGAACCCAGAAAGTCAGACTCCCACCCTTCTCCTCCAATCCCACAGCAATCAGCTGCGGTGTACCCCAAGGCTCTTCTCTTAGCCCCACCCTCTTCAACATCTATATGGCCCCCCTCGCCGCCATCGTCCGACAACACAAACTCAACATCATCTCCGATGCTGATGACACCCAGTTAATCATCTCACTCACCCAAGACCCCGCCACCGCCAAGAAAAACATCCACGAAGGACTTACAGCAATCGCCACCTGGATGAACAACAACCGTCTCAAACTCAACACTGACAAGACTGAAATCCTCCTCCTCGGACCCACCAAATCTGCATGGGATGACTCCAGGTGGCCCACAGCCCTCGGACACCCTCCAACTCCAACACACCACGCACGAAATCTAGGCGTCATCCTCGAATCATCACTTTCCATGGACTGCCAAGTCAACGCTGTCTCTTCGACTTGTTTTCACATACTCCACCTACTGTGAAAAATCTTCAAGTGGCTCCCCACCGAAACTAGAAAATCTGTCACCCACGCCCTCGTCAGTAGTCGACTGGACTATGGCAATGCACTCTACGCCGGGTCCACCATCAAACTCCAGAAACGACTCCAGAACACCTCGGCCAGACTCATCCTCAACATCACTCGCAAAAACCACATCACCGAACACCTAAGGAACCTACACTGGCTCCCCGTCAACAAGAGAATCACCTTCAAGCTCCTAACCCATGCATTCAATGCCCTCCACAATATCGGTCCTGAATACATCAAACACCATGTCAATTTCTATACCCCCTCCAGACAACTCCGCTCTGCCGACCAAGCACTCGCAGACATCCCCCGCATCAAGAAAAAAACAGCTGGAGGAAAATCCTTCTCCTATATGGCAGCAAGATCATGGAACTCCCTCCCGTTGCACCTCAGACAATCCACCTCCCTTACAAACTTCAGGAAGGACCTAAAGACCTGGCTCTTCGACTGAATCGTCTTCCCTTAGCCCCCCTCTCCCTCCCCTCCCATAGCACCTTGAGACCCTCACGGGTGATTAGTTTGTGCTTTACGAGTAGCCAATAGATAAATAGATTGGATCGGCCAATAGAATGTGAGCTCAATCCTATTGGCTGATTGCATCAGCCAATAGGAATTTTCCTACCTTAATTCCGATTGGCTGATAGAATTCTATCAGCCAATCGGAATTCAAGGGACGCCATCTTGGATGACGTCATTTAAAGGACCAGTCATTCGTCGGGTAGTCGTTGGTCTGGATGGATGCTCTGCGTCGGATGTCTTCAAGATGGAGCCGCTCTTCATCGGATGGATGAAGATAGAAGATGCCACCTGGATGAAGACTTCTGCCCATCTGGAGGACCTCTTCTGCCCGGTTGGAGCTGATTACTTTGGGGCAATGCCCCGCAAAAAGCCCTTTTAAGGGCTATTTGTAATTTAGTGTAGGGTAGGGATTTTTATTATGTTGGGGGGCTTTTTTATTTTATTAGGGGGATTAGAGTAGGTGTAATTAGTTTTAAAAAATTGTAATTATTTTATTATTTTCTGTAATTTAGTGGGGGGGGTTTGTACATTAGTTCATTTTATTTAATTGTAATTAATTGCAGTTAATTTATTTAATTATAGTATAGTGTTAGGTGTAATTGTAACTTAGGTTAGGTTTTATTTTACAGGTATATTTGTATTTATTTTAACTAGGTACTTAGTAAATACTTAATAACTATTTAATAACTATTGTACCTAGTTAAAATAAATACAAAGTTGCCTGTAAAATAAAAATAAACCCTAAGCTAGATACAATGTAACTATTAGTTATATTGTAGCTAGCTTAGGGTTCATTTTACAGGTAAGTATTTAGTTTTAAAAAGGAATAATTTAGTTAATTATAGTATTTTTATTTCGATTTTTTTAAATTTAAGTTAGGGGGTGTTAGGGTTAGACTTAGATTTAGGGGTTAATAAATATAATGTAGGTGGCGGTGGGCTCTGTGAGCGGCGGTTTAGGGGTTAGTACATTTCTTAGAGTTGCGGCGGGGTCCGGGAGTGGATGTTTAGGAATTAAACACTTTAATAGAGTTGTGGTGGGCTCCGGGAGCGGCGGTTTAGGGGTTAATATTATTATTATTATTATTATACTTTATTTATTAAGCGCCAACAAATTCAGCAGCGCTGTCCATGGATACAATTCATTTAAATAAAACAATACAGGACTTGTAAGATACAGGACAAAATTTACAAACACATACAGGAGGCATTGAGGGCCCTATTCCCGTGGGAACTTACAATCTAGAAGGGTAGGAGGTTGAGAAACAGGAGGTGAGGACTGCAAGATTTGGAAAGATGTTAATACAGAGTTAGATGAGGAAAATGTTAGGTAAGTGAAATTAATTTATTATTGAATTGGGTGGTAGGCTTCCCTGAACAGAAAAGTCTTCAGGGAACATTTAAAGGTAGAAAGATTAGGGCAAAGCCTGCCAGCACGAGGGAGAGTGTTCCAGAGGGTAGGTGCTGCACGACAGAAGTCCTGCAGTCTAGCATGAGTGGAGGTGATAGTTGCGGATGCAAGGAGCAGGTCATTGTTGGATCTTAGTGGGCGGGCTGGAGTATACTTGTGTATTAGTGAGGATAGGTAGAGGGGAGCGGCGTTGGTGAGAGTTTTGTATGTAAGGGTGAGAATTTTGAATTTGATTCTGCTGTGAATGGGGAGCCAATGAAGGGACTCACAGAGAGGTGCAGCAAATACAGATTGACGGGAAAGGTGGATCAGCCTGGCAGAGGCATTTAGGATGGTTTGAAGGGGGGAGAGGCGGGAAAGGGGAAGGCCAGCGAGTAGGTTATTGCAGCAGTCAAGTCGGGAGATAACAAGGGAGTGGATTATTTGCTTTGTGGTGTCAGCGCTCAGAAAAGGGTGAATTTTGGAAATATTGCGTAGATGATTGTGGCAGGATGTAGAAAGCGATTGGATATGGGGGATGAAGGATAGGTTTGAGTCAAGTGTGACTCAGAGGCAGCGGACTTGGGGCGATGGGGAAATGGTGATGCCGTCAACAGGGATAGAGAAGTCAGAAGTCGGCGTAGAGCTTGAGGGGGGGATAAGAAGGATCTCAGTCTTGGACATGTTAATCTTTAGGTGGTGAGAGGCCATCCAGGAAGAAATACTAGATAAGCAGTCGCTGACATGAGAGAGGACAGAGGGAGAGAGAGAAGGGGTGGAGAGGTAGATCTGGGTGTCATCAGCATAGAGGTGTGTTACAAACTGCTATTTGTAACTGGCCCTTTAAATGGAAAATTGCCCTGCTTCCCTGGATTTTGGAGAAGCCTATTTGCCAGCCTCCTTCCTCATGACTATGGCCCCTGGAAGATTGTGCCCCTGAGAACATATTAACTTTTATTGGGTGTGTATGGCCCTTTAAGAACCGTCTGGGGACATATTGTGACTTTGGTGAACAATGCCCCTTTAAGACTATGTCCCCAGACCTGTAAAATAACTTGTCCCTGGCTTTCTCCCACTTGGTTCAGTAAATAGGGCTTACTGAACCAAGTACCACACAGGCAGAGTGTTCCACTGTTACAAAAGCATTAGTTTTCATTGTGTGCCATAAAGAGTTAAATTTTGTTCAGCTTCAAGAGCCTATTCTAAATACAAGTTTGCTGGGATCAGCTCTAATTAAGTTTAGGGCTAAACATTCCCATTGTCTAATCAGACTGCTAGTAGTGATAAGGTGGACTGCATTGTTTTCTTGTGTGTAATGTTATCTGCTGTTGTGGCCTGTCAAAGGGCGTTGTCTCTATCTAAATGTATCAAATGTGTGATTGGGGATTTTATGCCTCCCCCTGAGAGTGTCTTTATTGCATGTAACCTCAATAAAAAGCAGGCTGTGTGTTCCAGCACATCAGACCTATTCTGACCCTCTACCTTGCAGCCTTGACTCATGTTTGTAGGGGACAGCCATAATCACTACAGGGATTGCTATGCTCTATATACTCCCTTAGCTACTGAGCTCCTGTAAGAGCTCTTGTTCCTGATCCTGCTTCGCTGTACAGAAGGAAGAGGTTCACCTACTGGAGCCTGGTCGTAGGTCCAGGGCGCAGAGCAGATGGAGAGATACCAGCCCAGCAGCGGTGGTTCGTAGAGTCTGCATTACGTATGGTGGCTACGCAGTAGTTATAGTGTCTACGGTGCTGATGATCCTTTGGGGAGCGCTAGGAGCATCCTTTTCTACGGTCCAACTTCCAGCCAGCCTGGAGGCAACCGTAACATTTGGCGGCAGCGGTGGGATGGCGTCCTAGCGCAAGGAGCAGCACCCCAACAGCACTGGTATCGTAGGAGAGTTATTGAGAGCAACGCTAGCCACTGCGCAGCGTCCCTACCTACAGCAGCATGGAGCTGACAAGATACTGGTCCCTGTGAAGAGCACCTCAACCGGATCCGTCGCTATGAGGGCGCGGATTTCGTTCCAGAGGTAAAGAGGCGGCTAGTCCGATATGGTCCAGACCCTGCGCAGGAGGTAGTCAGTCGCATAATCCGGGAATTGGATACGGAGAACGAATCGGCACAAGCCTTTGAGCGCCAACTGTGGAGTTTGAGGGTATGGACACCTGGTCTCTCTCCCCAGCCGCAGCATGTTCCACAGAGAGAGGAGAGCAGCGACCTCCCTCCCCAGCGGCAGTATACCGTGCAGAGGGAAGAGACAACCGGTCTCCTTCCCCAACCCCAACCAGAGATACCCAAGGCAGCAGGCCTCATAGACTGGTCCTGGGAGGACCCCCAGCAGGCAGGTGGAGATGGGACCGCAGTCTCTCTACCGGCCCTACAGGGATGCTGGGCAGGCGGCCCAGATCCCCAGCGACAGACCCAGCTACAGGGAGGGGAGAGCATCGACCTCCCTCCCCAGCCGGAGTGTGCCTTCCAGGGAGAGGAGACATCCGGTCTCTCTCCCCAGCCGCATCATGTTCCACAGGAAGCGGAGAGCATCAACCTCCCTTCCCAACGGCCGCCGGAGTATCAGGAGGAGGAGGTAAGCCAATCTCCCCCTCCCCAGCTAACTCCTAACTTGGGCCCAGGGTTAACAGTGGAGATGTTAACCCCCACTGACCCCCACGTTCCCTTTGCCACCGGGCAGGACTATGCCCCAATTCCCCCAGCAGAAGAGCTGGCACCAGGACAGAGCGCTGCTGGCCTCTGCCCTACTGACCCCCTTTTTACCGGACTTGCCTGCAAACCCCTCACCCCAGCAGAAGCGCTGGCACCAGGGCAGAGTGCCGCTGGCCTCTGCCCCCCAAGTACCACCAGCTATTTGCCCAGCTGCGCCAGGAAGGCCAAGGATGCTACACTTTCATCCTACAGTCTGGAACCTACAGGCCAGTACTACTTATTGTGGGGGGGCTACTTTGCTGCTAATGTTTATTTGTGGGTGGGTTGCGAGACTAACTTAGGCACTGACCGACAGAAGGTCAGGTGCCTGGTTAGTCTCCCTCCAAAAGGGGAGATATGTTACAAACTGCTATTTGTAACTGGCCCTTTAAATGGAAAATTGCCCTGCTTCCCTGGATTTTGGAGAAGCCTATTTGCCAGCCTCCTTCCTCATGACTATGGCCCCTGGAAGATTGTGCCCCTGAGAACATATTAACTTTTATTGGGTGTGTATGGCCCTTTAAGAACCGTCTGGGGACATATTGTGACTTTGGTGAACAATGCCCCTTTAAGACTATGTCCTCAGACCTGTAAAATAACTTGTCCCTGGCTTTCTCCCACTTGGTTCAGTAAATAGGGCTTACTGAACCAAGTACCACACAGGCAGCGTGTTCCACTGTTACAAAAGCATTAGTTTTCATTGTGTGCCATAAAGAGTTAAATTTTGTTCAGCTTCAAGAGCCTATTCTAAATACAAGTTTGCTGGGATCAGCTCTAATTAAGTTTAGGGATAAACATTCCCATTGTCTAATCAGACTGCTAGTAGTGATAAGGTGGACTGCATTGTTTTCTTGTGTGTAATGTTATCTGCTGTTGTGGCCTGTCAAAGGGCGTTGTCTCTATCTAAATGTATCAAATGTGTGATTGGGGATTTTATGCCTCCCCCTGAGAGTGTCTTTATTGCATGTAACCTCAATAAAAAGCAGGCTGTGTGTTCCAGCACATCAGACCTATTCTGACCCTCTACCTTGCAGCCTTGACTCATGTTTGTAGGGGACAGCCATAATCACTACAGGGATTGCTATGCTCTATATACTCCCTTAGCTACTGAGCTCCTGTAAGAGCTCTTGTTCCTGATCCTGCTTCGCTGTACAGAAGGAAGAGGTTCACCTACTGGAGCCTGGTCGTAGGTCCAGGGCGCAGAGCAGATGGAGAGATACCAGCCCAGCAGCGGTGGTTCGTAGAGTCTGCATTACGTATGGTGGCTACGCAGTAGTTATAGTGTCTACGGTGGGCTCTGTGAGCGGCGGTTTAGGGGTTAGTACATTTCTTAGAGTTGCGGCGGGGTCCGGGAGTGGATGTTTAGGAATTAAACACTTTAATAGAGTTGTGGTGGGCTCCGGGAGCGGCGGTTTAGGGGTTAATATTATTATTATTATTATTATACTTTATTTATTAAGCGCCAACAAATTCAGCAGCGCTGTCCATGGATACAATTCATTTAAATAAAACAATACAGGACTTGTAAGATACAGGACAAAATTTACAAACACATACAGGAGGCATTGAGGGCCCTATTCCCGTGGGAACTTACAATCTAGAAGGGTAGGAGGTTGAGAAACAGGAGGTGAGGACTGCAAGATTTGGAAAGATGTTAATACAGAGTTAGATGAGGAAAATGTTAGGTAAGTGAAATTAATTTATTATTGAATTGGGTGGTAGGCTTCCCTGAACAGAAAAGTCTTCAGGGAACATTTAAAGGTAGAAAGATTAGGGCAAAGCCTGCCAGCACGAGGGAGAGTGTTCCAGAGGGTAGGTGCTGCACGACAGAAGTCCTGCAGTCTAGCATGAGTGGAGGTGATAGTTGCGGATGCAAGGAGCAGGTCATTGTTGGATCTTAGTGGGCGGGCTGGAGTATACTTGTGTATTAGTGAGGATAGGTAGAGGGGAGCGGCGTTGGTGAGAGTTTTGTATGTAAGGGTGAGAATTTTGTGTTCCAGCACATCAGACCTATTCTGACCCTCTAACTTGCAGCCTTGACTCATGTTTGTAGGGGACAGCCATAATCACTACAGGGATTGCTATGCTCTATATACTCCCTTAGCTACTGAGCTCCTGTAAGAGCTCTTGTTCCTGATCCTGCTTCGCTGTACAGAAGGAAGAGGTTCACCTACTGGAACCTGGTCGTAGGTCCAGGGTGCAGAGCAGATGGCGAGATACCAGCCCAGCAGCGGTGGTTCGTAGAGTCTGCATTACGTATGGTGGCTACGCAGTAGTTATAGTGTCTACGGTGCTGATGATCCTTTGGGGAGTGCTAGGAGCATCCTTTTCTACGGTCCAACTTCCAGCCAGCCTGAAGGCAACCGTAACAAGGTAATATTTGAAGCCATAACTGTTTATAAGTTTACCCAGCGAAGAAGTATAGATGGAGAAGAGTAGAGGACCCAGAACAGATCTGTGAGGTACTCCAACAGAGCATAGGAGAGGAGGAGTCACCAGCAAATGACACAGAAAAAGACCTGTGACCTGTGAGAAAGATAGGAGTGAATTCAGGAAAGAGCAGTGTCAGAGGCCAAAAGAGCTAAGGGTCTGTAGGAGGAGGGGGTGGTCAACTGTGTCGAAGGCAGCTGAGAGGTCAAGTAAGATGTGCATAGAGTAGTAGCCAATATGTTTAGCAGAGAGAAGATAGTTTGTGACCTTGGTAAGGGCAGTCTAAGTTGAGTGTTTTGGGCGGAATCCGGATTGCAGTGGGTCAAGCAAGGAGTTGGCGGACAGGAAGTGGGTTAGGCGATTGTAAACTAGTTTTTCAAGGAGTTTTGATGTTAGTGGAAGCAGTGATATGGGGCTGTAGCTTTCAGGAGAATTAGGGTCGAGGGAGGGTTTTTTGAGTATGGGAGTGACTTTTGCGTGTTTGAAAGAAGATGGGAATGAGCCAGTAGAGAGAGATAGGTTGAAGATGTGGGTAAGAGCAGGAGTGAGGGTGGAAGATAGGGAGGGTATTAGATGGGAAGGGATAGGGTCGAATGGACATGTAGTGAGGCGTGAGGAAGATAGTAAGGAAGAAACTTCATTCTCAGTGGTTGGATGGAAGATACAGAGGGTGGCAGAGGGAGTAATTGGGCCTGTTGTTGGAATATTGCAGGTTGCTGTTGGGATGTTGCTTCGGATAGTATGTGTTTTGTTTAAAAAGTAGTCTGCCAGGTCTTGAGAACTAAAGACAGGTGGGGGTGGTGGAGCAGGTGGGTAGAGGAGAGAGTTAAAGGTAGAGAAGAGTCGTTTAGGGTTTGAGGAAAGAGTAGATATGAGAGAAGAGAAGTAAGTTTGCTTGGCTAAGTGAAGGGCGGAAGTGTATGAACAAAGAATAAACTTATAGTGTATGAAATCTGGTTCAGAGTGAGTTTTCCTCCAGACACACTCAGCCGTACGGGAGCATTTTTGCAAATAGCGTGTTTGCTGAGCATGCCAGGGCTGTAACTGACGGCTAGGTGTTTTGCGCAGCTGGGGAGGGGCAAGTGTGTCTAATGCAGAGGAGAGAGTTTTGTTATAGTGGGCTGTAGCGAGATCAGGGCAGGTTATTTTGAATGATTTTAGAAAATTAAAGCGGATTCACAGCATGTGTATTTCTACAGGTGCGGGGGCGGGATGGAGAAGTGGGTTTAGCTGTTGCATTAATATTATAGGTTACCAGGTGATGGTCTGAAATGGGAAAAGGGCGACAGGTGGTGTCAGATATAGAGCAGAGGTAGGAAAATACCAGGTCGATGGAGTGTCCATCATGGTGAGTCAGGAATGGGGTGGATTGTGAGAGACCGAAGGAGGATGTGAGTGAAAGAAGTTTAGAGGCAGCAGGGGCAGATGGGTTGTCAATGGGAATATTGAAGTCCCCAAGAATTAGGGTTGGTATATTTGAAGAGAGAAAGTGAGGAAGCCAGGCAGCGAAGTTGTCAAAGAATTGGGAGGTTGGTCCAGGAGGGCGATAGAAGACTGCCACTTTGAGGGAGAGGGGGGAGAACAGGTGAATACAGTGGACTTCAAAGGAGGAGAAGGAAAGAGATGGGATTGGAAGTAGGTACTGATAAGTGCAGGAGGAGGAGAGCGCAGGATGCCAACACTGCCGCCACGTTTCTCACCTGGCCTAGGGGTATGGCTAAAGTGAAGACCACCGTGTGTGAGAGCAGCAATGAAAACAGTGTCAGAAGGAGATAGCCAGGTTTCTGTAATTGCTAAAATGGTGAAAGCATTTGATATAAACAGGTCATGAATTGCTGTAAGTTTGTTGCAGACTGAGCGAGAGTTCCATAGTGCGCAGGTGAAAGGAGTATATGCGTGTGGGATGCATTGGATGGAAATGAGGTTATGTGTGTTGCTTTTATTAAAGTTTCTATACGGAGTGCGTGATTGGGTAATGGTGGGAATGAGGGTGGGCCCAGGATTTGGAGAAATGTCACCTGATGCTAATAGCATCAAGATGGAAAGTAAGAGTAGGTGAGAATGAGATTTATAGCAGTGGGGGTATTTCTGTGAGGTGGTGCAGTTTAGTGACATAGATTTTAAAATAGAAAGTAGTTCGTGAGAGCTAAGGTATGGAGAGGAAATTAGAGAGGGGCCTATATAAACTGCATGTGGAGAAGGGTAAGGTATGAACATTTGAGCCTGCTTGTGGAATAGACATGAGACTGTTAAAAGAAAAAGCAGTCCTGAAAACATAGCAGAATGTTAAGTGCAAAAGATTTTTTGAATTAAAATATTTTGCTTGCCTCAAATCTTCTTCAATTCTTGTCTAATTCTCAGCGCTGTCACTTAAAGATGGTCACTTAGACAGATGGGAGCTTAGAGAGATGGAATACTCTGCAAACGCTCAGGCCCCAGCAAACACTCTCCCCTAACTGGTCCTAAATTTATAAGGCTACAGCAGACAGCTGAGTTTAATTGATTGGAGACAGGGAGATAAGTTACACCCAGGTGAGAAGACTAAGAATTGATCAGAGGAGTAGATTCAAGAAAGAAAATTGGGTGGGGATTAATTAATTCATTAAAGGGACAGTCAAGTATAAATTAAACTTTCATTATTCAGATAGGACTTTTAATTTTAATCGACTTTCCAATTTACTTTTATCATCAAATTTGCTTTTTTCTCTTGGTATTCTTAGTTTAAACTAAACATAGGTAGGCTCATATGCTAATTTCTAAGCCTTTGAGGGCTGCCTCTTATCACATGCTTTTTAAATCTCTTTTCAACACAAAGAGACAGAAAGTACATGTGGGCTATATAGATAACACTGTGTTCAGGCACAGAAAGTTATTTAAGATCTAGCACAAAACAATGCTAAATTTAAGACAATAGATAATAAACAGTCACAGTCATGTGATCAGGGGGCTGGAAGAAGGTTCCTAGATACAAGGTAATCACAGAGGTAAAAAGTATATTAATATAATTGTGTTGGTTATGAAAAACTGGGGAATGGGTAATAAAGGGATTATCTATCTTTTAAAACAATAACAATTCTATGGTTGACTGTCCCTTTAAGCAAAGTTTGATAAGGATATGCACATGCTGGGGACTGGAAAGAGCAGATTAATGGAGTAGACAGTTGGTTCTATAGATTTAAAAAACAGTGTTTAAATCCAGTAAAGACACAGGGTTTTAAAGGGACATACCAGGAGTTAAGAAACAGTGTTTAAATCCAGTAAAGACACAGGGTTTTAAAGGGACATACCAGGAGTTAAGAAACAGTGTTTAAATCCAGTAAAGACACAGGGTTTTAAAGGGACATACCAGGAGTTAAGAAACAGTGTTTAAATCCAGCAAGACACTGGATTTTAAAGGGACATACCAGGAATTAAAAAACAGTGTTTAAATCCAGCAAGACACAGGATTTTAAAGGGACATACCAGGAGTTAAGAAACAGTGTTTAAATCCAGCAAGACACAGGATTTTAAAGGGACATATCAGGAGTTAAGAAACAGTGTTTAAATCCAGCAAGATACAGGGTTTTAAAGGGACATACCAGGAGTTAAGAAACAGTGTTTAAATCCAGCAAGACACAGGATTTTAAAGGGACATACCAGGAGTTAAGAAACAGTGTTTAAATCCAGCAAGACACAGGATTTTAAAGGGACATACCAGGAGTTAAGAAACAGTGTTTAAATCCAGCAAGACACTGGATTTTAAAGGGACATACCAGGAGTTAAAAAACAGTGTTTAAATCCAGCAAGACACTGGATTTTAAAGGGACATACCAGGAGTTAAGAAACAGTGTTTAAATCCAGCAAGACACTGGATTTTAAAGGGACATACCAAGAGTTAAAAAACAGTGTTTAAATCCAGCAAAGACACAGGGTTTTAAAGGGACATACCAGGAGTTAAGAAACAGTGTTTAAATCCAGCAAAGACACAGGGTTTTAAAGGGACATACCAGGAGTTAAAAAACAGTGTTTAAATCCAGCAAAGACACAGGGTTTTAAAGGGACATACCAGGAGTTAAAAAACAGTGTTTAAATCCAGCAAGACACTGGATTTTAAAGGGACATACCAGGAGTTAAGAAACAGTGTTTAAATCCAGCAAGATACAGGGTTTTAAAGGGACATACCAGGAATTAAGAAACAGTGTTTAAATCCAGCAAGACACAGGATTTTAAAGGGACATACCAGGAGTTAAGAAACAGTGTTTAAATCCAGCAAGACACTGGATTTTAAAGGGACATACCAGGAGTTAAGAAACAGTGTTTAAATCCAGCAAGATACAGGGTTTTAAAGGGACATACCAGGAATTAAGAAACAGTGTTTAAATCCAGCAAGACACAGGATTTTAAAGGGACATACCAGGAGTTAAGAAACAGTGTTTAAATCCAGCAAGACACTGGATTTTAAAGGGACATACCAGGAGTTAAGAAACAGTGTTTAAATCCAGCAAGACACTGGATTTTAAAGGGACATACCAGGAGTTAAGAAACAGTGTTTAAATCCAGCAAGATACAGGGTTTTAAAGGGACATACCAGGAATTAAGAAACAGTGTTTAAATCCAGCAAGACACAGGATTTTAAAGGGACATACCAGGAGTTAAGAAACAGTGTTTAAATCCAGCAAGACACTGGATTTTAAAGGGACATACCAGGAGTTAAAAAACAGTGTTTAAATCCAGCAAAGACACAGGGTTTTAAAGGGACATACCAGGAGTTAAAAAACAGTGTTTAAATCCAGCAAAGACACAGGGTTTTAAAGGGACATACCAGGAGTTAAGAAACAGTGTTTAAATCCAGCAAAGACACAGGGTTTTAAAGGGACATACCAGGAGTTAAAAAACAGTGTTTAAATCCAGCAAGACACAGGGTTTTAAAGGGACATACCAGGAGTTAAGAAACAGTGTTTAAATCCAGCAAAGACACAGGGTTTTAAAGGGACATACCAGGAGTTAAGAAACAGTGTTTAAATCCAGCAAAGACACAGGGTTTTATAGGGACATACCAGGAGTTAAAAAACAGTGTTTAAATCCAGCAAAGACACAGGGTTTTAAAGGGACATACCAGGAGTTAAAAAACAGTGTTTAAATCCAGCAAAGACACAGGGTTTTAAAGGGACATACCGGGAGTTAAAAAACAGTGTTTAAATCCAGCAAAGACACAGGGTTTTAAAGGGACATACCAGGAGTTAAAAAACAGTGTTTAAATACAGCAAAGACACAGGGTTTTAAAGGGAAATACCTGAAAGTAAATGAGAAATAGGGTTAGATTTAGTAGATGTTAAGCTTAAATAAGTAGTGATTTGTGCAGTTGAAATTCTTGTCTAATTCTCAGCGCTGTCACTTAAAGATGGTCACTTAGGCAGATGGGAGCTTAGAGAGATGGAATACTCTGCAAACGCTCAGGCCCCAGGTGTAGGTAGGTGGCGGCAGTGTAGGGGGGGCAGATTAGGGGTGTTTAGACTCGGGCTACATGTTAGGGTGTTAGGTGTAGATGTTCCCATAGGAATCAATGGGATATCGGGCAGCAGCGAACATGAGCTTTCGCTGCTGTCAGACTCCCATTGATTCCTATGGCATCCGCCGCCTCTAGGGCGGCGGATTGAAAACCAGGTACGCTGGGCCGGAATAGTGGTGAGCGTACCTGGTAGGTATTTGATAACTACCAAAAGTAGTCAGATTGTGCCGAACTTGCGTTTGGAACATCTGTAGTGACGTAAGCATCGATCTGTGTCGGACTGAGTCCGCCAGATCGTATGTTACGTCACTATATTCTACTTTTGATGGTCTTTAGGGCTTGATAACTACGGCGAATCAGGCTCGCCACAAATATGCTGCGGAATTCCAGTGTATTTACGTTTTTTGTCTCTTTCAGCAAATGTCTTTTTTAGAAACAAACAGATATGTAGCAGGTCATAGCCCTGACAATACTTTTAAATGGACGGTGTAGCTCTTTAAACATAACTGACGTAGACGAGTTTGTAGATTTTAGAGTCTTTCAAAGTCACTAGCAGAGCAATTAAAGTTTATTACATAAACATTTTAGCTAGGTTATGTAAACGTTTAACCCTTATTTTAATTGCATGGAGTTTATGCGATTTTTGTATTCACAAATGCATTGCATCATTTTCTTCTTTTTTTTACATATTCTCATTTATCAGATATTTGTAATATTGACATCTTGTAATGTTCATTATTTATAGGTGATTTGGGTTACATGAGCTGATGAGGCACAGGTGCGCTACAATCCAGTGATGTGCGGTGAGGTCAGAGGCTGGTGAGGCAGTTGCTAGGAATCGGATACGCCTTCATTCTTTAGATATCCTTTGTTGAAGAAATAGCAATGCACATGGGTGAGCCAATCGCATGAGGTATGTATATGCAGCCACCAATCAGTAGCTACTGAGCATATTTAGATATGATTTTCAACAAAGGATATCTGATTTGCTTCATTCTTTTGATATCCTTTGTTGAAAATCATATCTAAATATGCGCAGTAGCTAATGAGCATATTTAGATATGATTTTTAACAAAGGATATCTGATTTTCTTCATTATTTTGATATCCTTTGTTGAAAATCATATCTAAATATGCGCTGTAGCTAATGAGCATATTTAGATATTATTTTCAAAGGATATCTGATTTTCTTCATTCTTTTGATAACCTTTGTTGAAAATCATATCTAAATATGCGCAGTAGCTAATGAGCATATTTAGATATGATTTTCAAAGGAAATCTGATTTTCTTCATTCTTTTGATATCCTTTGCTGGAAATCATATCTAAATATGTGCAGTAGCTAATGAGCATATTTAGATATGATTTTCAACAAAGGATATCTGATTTTCTTCATTCTTTTGATATCCTTTGTTGAAAATCATATCTAAGTATGTGCAGTAGCTAATGAGCATATTTAGATATGATTTTCAAAGGATATCTGATTTTCTTCATTCTTTTGATATCCTTTGTTGAAAATCATATCTAAATATGTGCAGTATCTAATGAGCATATTTAGATATGATTTTTAACAAAGGATATCT
>NC_069508.1:218368693-218386193 GCF_027579735.1 Bombina bombina
CTGATCATCTGACAATGCTGCCACACAGCCATAACAGTATTACACGACATCACAACTCAGTCTCTGACCTGAATGAAAACCCCTAAACTAAATAACTTCTAGGGCGGCTGACTAGTAGTGAATGATGAACTTACTAAGTACTTTACTGAACTTCGATGAAATTACTACTTAGTAAATGTAATAGCACCGCCACCTACCTAAAAGATGCGCCAAATGTAGTGCTAAGTGCGCGGCCATCGTCTAATAGATAGACTTCACTATTCTAGTACTGCTCTTCAGTCTTCTTCACTCACTCACTGAGCACCACCACACGTGACTGACTAATGTCGACTCGACTGACTCTCTGACTGCAGTGCACTGATCTGATCGATGATGCCCGGTGCCGCCGCACGTTGACACACGCTGATTCCTTCCCACCCGGCACTGAGACTCAGACTGTCAGACAATTGGCTGAGAGGCGGCCAGAGCTCCCGAGGCTTTCAGAGTCAAGCCTCCGGTGGGAGCTGTATGGGCCGCAAGAGAGCAATGCCATTAGCACTTATTCTCCTCTTGTGTGCACTGTCTCAGTGGCCCATACACTTCCACAGTGCAATACATTCATATTGCGCAATGGAAGTATAGCTCGCCTCTACTTTCTTGCGCAATATGAATGTATTGTATATATTACGGGTTTTTTTTTATATACAAGTTACTGTTACATCAATTAATAACAGAATAATAAAGTACAGAATTTGGAGGGGTGGGGGGGGGTAGGGGGGTCACCTTTTTATTAAAAAAAAAATTGAAAAAAAAAAAGTTTTGTTTTTGTTTTGTTTTTTTTTTTATAAAAAAAAAGGCTGTAATACATACATTGGCCAGGGGAGGCACTGCCTCACCTGCCTCCTATGAGTGCACGTCCCTGCTACAATCGGGCGCACAAGCTGAGTAGGGCTGTAGTGGAACAAATGTTTGTGCTCCTCAAAATGCGCTTTAAATGTCTTGACAGTTCTGGAGGAGCCCTCCAATACAGCCCTAGTAAGGTGGTGAAGATCATTATAGCCTGCAGCGTCCTTCATAACATAGCTCAGCTGGCTGGGATGCTGCAGGACGTCCAACAATATGAGGAGGAAGATGAAATGTCTGAGATGCCATGCCATAGACGAGGGGGTCAATGTAAGAGACAACATCATCAACCGCCACTTCCGATGGTAAATACTATAAATTATATAGGAGCATTGTGAAAATATGACACTTATTAAAATGAAAGTAGAATCGTGCGAACATGTTAGGATTGTTTAAGAAATGACTATATCAAAACCTAAAATATATTTTATTATCATAGGTAAATTATACATCATATGACTCTGACATTGGCTCCTGTGATTACTTCACCACCTGATTTTTAAAGACAACATCAGATTGTAAGTATACACAATGTATGGACCAAGACGGGGGGGGGGGGGGGTTTAAAACTTATTTGACATGTAGTATTTAGTTTAGACATTATTAGATTTTATATAGTCTGAAAGGGATGAATGCCACAGATAGCAGATAAAGGGATACTCTGAAGCACATAGTATTGCCAAAGTCATACTTCAGAGGTTGAGTATGCACAATGTATGTGACTCAGCTTCACACTTGATTGTTAGAACATAACACAAAAGAGGCTACATATGCTTAGTAAGCTATTGCTATAAATATTTTAGGAAATAGTGTTAAGGGGAGGGATGCAGAACTATGTACTATTTTATTAGATATTTGATTTACACTTTATTTTCGAGTAAGGAGATTGATTTCATCTACAGACTGAAATTGAAGAATACCAATGTGATCATGTCTGTGGTCTTTCAACTGTGCTGACTTCTACAACATATAAAGACACCTTCACATTGTAAGTGTACACCATGAGGCCAAATTATCATATGTCTGTGATAGACATATGATAGACAGACATCGCTGAATGTGGAGAGCAATATGCTCTCCGTATTCAGCATTGCACCAGCAGCTTCCAAGAGCTGCTGGTGCAACGCCACCCCCTGCAGATTTGCGGCCAATCAGCCGCTAGCAGGGGAATTCAATCAACCCAATCGTAAAAGAATAGTCCAATGACTGTTTGTTAAATGATCTATTTTTCAAGCACATGCCTGCTATTATATATAATTTACTTTGAAATATCAACACAGTTATACAGCAGATAATGAGTGTTAAAGTCTTGTATTTTAACAAAGTGATGGTGGAGTTAGATACAGCCATATAATGATTTTTCTTTGTGTGATTTAGAGATGTACAAATCATAAAATGTTAATTAAGGGTTAATGACGAGTCTAGGCAGTATAATTTAGAATTTAAAATAATATCTGTACATATTATTATATGTTGTCTACAGAATAACTTCTGTTATGTCACTTTAAATAAATGTGTAGGGTGAACTTGCTTAGATTAAAGTGACAGTCTAGTTTAATGTTCTATTTACATTCTAATATGTATCATGCACATTTTTCATAAAGTTTAATATATTCTTAAAACAAATATAGCTTAGTTATTATGGTTAGTTACAAGATCACACAGGTACATTAAATGAATTAAAAATAAAACATGATAGCTGCGTTTATTGTCACTTTTAGACATAGCTAGTTATTGTATGCCATATTGATGAGTTTCCACTCGAGTGGAGTCATTTAAAGGGACAGTTAACTCATATTTGTTTTTAAATTCAATTTGTTCACAATTATACACTTTACTGCTGAAGTGTTAAAAATAGTTTACAAGTATAACCGTTACACTTATTTATTTACTTATTTAAAATAGCTTATTTCTCTTGTGGTATCTCAAACTATTCTCTTGGCCTTAACAAGTTACACTCCCAGTGGGGCATACAAGAGATAAGGTAATACAATGTTTAATTAAATTGTTTGTTGATTGGTTTACACACAGATATAAGATAAATAAGCATGTATATGTACACAATGTAAAAAAGTTAGGAGATAGGATTATATCGACAAGATACAAATTTTGTTGTGGCTTAAAATCACTAAATAAGTATTCATATACAAAATAGAATTTCATACATTAGATACTCATCTGCTAATTAAATAATAAGGAATAGTAAACACATTAAGTGAACTAAATATTATAGCATACTGTCCCTTTAAGAGTCTGCACTGATTCATTAAAAAGCTCCATCAAAGGACGGAGATAAGTGGCCTGTTTACATCGGCTTTCATACAAGGTCCTCACACAGGTCAAATGTATATTCATATAACAGGATAGAGTATGCCAAAATGTGGAATGTGTATTAAAGTAAATATCTATTTTTTTATTGACTGTCCCTTTAAATGTATATAACTTTTCACGGGGTGTATACCCCCATGAAAATTTATATACATTTAAAGGGACAGTCAACAAAAAATAGATATTTACTCAGCTATTAAAATGTATTATTATATTTAGACATGGCTGTTTTTTTTAAAAACCATTAGCATTGCATATTTACTATTAGAATAGTGTGTATTACATGCATTCATCAATGATAAGAGCAATATTCTAAAAGTAAATATGTCAACTACTTAGTTGTTGTTAATAGCTTGTGATGGCTATTTACTTTGTAGTGAAAAGGAATTGCAACCCAAAGTTAATCTTCTATGATTCCGACAGAGCATTTTTTAATTGACAATAACATTTTACTTCAATAAGATATGATTCATTCTCTTTTTATCCTAAGTTTAGAAAAAATATACAGAGGCTTATGAACAGCAAAGCATTACTGGGAGATATCTGCTTATTTGTGGGTGGGCAACAATGCATAGCCAGAAGTCTTTAGGTACTTCACAGTATTACATATCTGCTCCTTAACAATAAATACACCATGAGAATTAAATTAAAACATTATTTTAATGTGAATATTTCAGACAAATACATGGTATATTTTATCCTTTGAAAATAAGGAACACAAGTTTATTTTATCTAAAAAAAAAATGTTAATTTATGTTAGAAAAGTAACATCCATTATAAATACGATTTCACCATTATTAAAATATAGCATGGTAAACTAATCTTTCAACACGAGATTCACATTTATGAAAAGTGAAATATAATTTCACACTTTCACTTAGCACAAAATTGATGTGCATTGTTGGGATTGTAAATACATTTAAAAAAGAAGCACTGTCAATATTTCACAATGAGTCACAATATTCATTTAAGAACCAAGAAATACATACAATATTAACACTCTGGATTCGAAAATATTATTAACAGATCACCGACTTTGTGAAAGAAAGTAGAAAGGAGTACAACTGATTTACCCAACCGTGCCATAGCAAACCAAACACATCTCAGTACATCTAATAAGAACACGGTTGAAGCCATGGAGATAGGGGTTATAAGAGGACCCCTCACTCCAGAGGAACAGAACAGAAGAAGGGTTCAACAACTGTGCATGTATTGTGCAAACCCCAATCATGCTGTAAGGGAATGTCCAGTCCTTCAAAAGTCAAAGCTAAAAGGTAAGTGCTTACATATACACTCACCACACCCAGTTTTGGGAAATCCCACTTATTGCCATCTTTCTTTATTCCTACAGTGGGATCAAAGCAAACTGACTTCTCAGGCAATCGTTGATTCCTGAGCTTATGGGAACTAAATATGGACAAGTTACAAGTCTGATGTGTAGTCCTTTAATGCCTTTATCAGTACAATGTATAAGGCTTAGAGAGCTATTGTTGTGTATTTTGCTGGTGTCGATCTGAGTATTTAGATATATTTTGTCAAGTGCTTACTTAGTAAGGATTTGTATAATATATATGTTACTGTATCCAGATATGCACTAAGTATTATATCAAAGTCTCTTGCAATGTAATGATATTTTCATTTAGTATTGACTTTATATATTCAGGTCATTACCGCGTCTAGCATAATGTACACAAATAATGTTTAAATATGTTCACTCACCCGGTCCGGTAAGGGTATAGTTTGATGCCAAATCCTAGATTCTCACAGCTCTATTCTAGCTGGGCACTTAATGTTGTGGGTTAACACGCCTTAAGAATCAATCTTGCTGCTTGCAGGAGATAATGGCGATTAATTTGTGTCGAAAAACCAGGTGAGCACAACAAACCAGCTGGTTATAATGGACAAGCCAGGTCCGTGAAACAATGATCAGGAGCAAAAGATCTCACCATACATGATGAAATAAACCAGCCGTCCAATGTGCCGAGTGTAGAGGTATAAAATATAACTTTTATTGAAGGTTGCTGATAAAAGTCCTCATAGTACAATGTATATGTAACAAAATCACAGCTAGTGAACCAGCCAGCTACCTTTCACCATTACAACATGTTTCGTGCCTAAACCGGCACTTCATCAGGGATAGGTTTAACAGTAATTGGTTCAGTTTAAAAAGCAAGCGTTAGCCTATCAAAAATGGTTTAAACTCTACAGCCAATCAGATCCTGTGTAATACGTCACTAGTTCTGATTACCTGTGTATGGCCGAAATTAAATGCTACACTTGCTTTTAAGTAAAAATCTAATACATGCAATTAACACTAATGCAACAATAACAAATATTTACACAGGCGCTGAATATCAAAATAAACATCTCATATGCTTAGATATTTTATTCTTATAATTAAGATAGAAGGAGAATTAAATATTCATTATGATAGGAGAAAATTATATATTAGATTGAAATTGCATGCTCTATACAATTCATTACATGAACATATGCAATAGACAATTCCTTTAGAGGGACAGTCTCAAATATTGATATTGTATTTATCTAAAGATACAAAATATATTTCTTACCCATTACACTGTTTTTTTAGGAAACAATACTGTGCTTTAAATAACATCTTTCCCTCTCGGATTACCTTTATATATAAGCATATTCTAACAGCACCATGATGACATATTTTTTAATATATCATTGCATTGTGATCAATATGTGTTGTATCAGAAACCACATTACTGTACATTGCACAAACGTATCTACAGTATATGTGCCACATGTATTATGCTCTAGTTGTCAACAGTTGTTATTCAAAGTGTTAATTGTCTGACTGGTTTAATTTGGAAACAGGGACCAATACATATTTTCAGATTTGCAATAGATGTATTTGGTAAGAATTGGATGTCTAATTTTTTAAGAAATAGTATATCTGTGAAAGACATAATTTTCTTTCCACTCACCTTGATGAACTAATGAATAAAATTTTCATATTAGTGGTCTACTCTTCACATTTGGAAAGATATTATTTTAAATAGTTTAGAATACATTTTTATTCATGCCAAATATGTTTTTTAAAAGCAGATGTACAAATTGTGTTACATAATTTTTTATTCACAAGCCCGGAGGGATCCAGCACCAATCCAGACCTGCCTTTGCAGGATGATGGTAAGTCCATTTACTCATTCATACGTCATGAAAGGTGTATTAACAATCATTTTTCAGATCATGATTATGATGGAGCATTCCATTTGAATAAACCTTATAATGTATTCCTCTAATTATAAATATTGTTTGGATTATTTTGATATTAAAATCTCAAACCTTCTTAGTCTACAGCTTTGTGCTTCAGAACATGGATAGCACATGGTGATATTTTGTAAAAATGTAGACAACAACAATCGTCAAGCAATACATGCATAATAAACATTAAAGAACAAGTCAACACAGTAGATTTGCATAATCAACAAAGGCAAGATAACAATACAATGCAATAACACAGTCTGAACTTCAAATAAGTAGTAGATTTTTTTTCTGACAATCAGTGGCGTTGCTACAGGGGGGCAAGGGGGCAGTTGTCCCCCTTAGATTACTTTGCCCCCCATCTGCCCCCCCACCAGCCCTGGCGGTGCTTGTGTGAAGTTTCAAGTTTGTAAATGGCTGGTGTTTTTTATTTTAGAAATTAATGAGTAGTAAAAAATGATATGAGCAGCGCGCCTCCCCATGCTCTGTTTGAGCGGAAGAACCCCCACCACCCACATGCAGCACCAATTGGATCCAATGCTGCTATTTGCTATGCTAGCCTCCAGTTCCAGTCACAGCCGGACCCGGTCACATTCCTACACATTACAAGGCAGTGGAACATGACCGGAGACAGAACAGGAGACTGGACTGGAGAGGAAGAGGGAGGAGCCAGCCAGGCGCTATGGTGTGGTGCAGGAAGAGCTAGAGAGCGCGGGAAGGAGCTGAGCAGGACCGGGTCAGCAGGCAGCCAAAAAATTAAGATTTGGGGGTAAGTCAGTAAAGTCAAACTCTCTCACAAAACAGGGACAGGGTTACTTAGGAAGGACATGGCATGATGGCAGAGTCAGACGGCTCAATCTCTGTAACAGACAGACCCAGACTCCACTGATAAAAAACACTTTAGCTCGGTCTCTAGAGAATCTGTAAAATACTGGCTGCTGCAAATTCCCGTGTCAACTGTCATAATGTTTTTTCCGGTATGGCTGACAAGGTGGCAGAAGTGACAACACTCAATCATCTTCTAGATGTCAAAATCTGCAATGTACATTTCACACTTCTGCCACCTTGTCAGCCATACCGGAAAAAAAACATTATGACAGTTGACTGGGGACTGTACAGGGAGTGCAGAATTATTAGGCAAGTTGTATTTTTGAGGATTAATTTTATTATTGAACAACAACCATGTTCTCAATGAACCCAAAAAACTCATTAATATCAAAGCTGAATAGTTTTGGAAGTAGTTTTAGCTATTTTAGGGGGATATCTGTGTGTGCAGGTGACTATTACTGTGCATAATTATTAGGCAACTTAACAAAAAACAAATATATACCCATTTCAATTATTTATTTTTACCAGTGAAACCAATATAACATCTCAACATTCACAAATATACATTTCTGACATTCAAAAACAAAACAAAAACAAATCAGTGACCAATATAGCCACCTTTCTTTGCAAGGACACTCAAAAGCCTGCCTTCCATGGATTCTGTCAGTGTTTTGATCTGTTCACCATCAACACTGCGTGCAGCAGCAACCACAGCCTCCCAGACACTGTTCAGAGAGGTGTACTGTTTTCCCTCCTTGTAAATCTCACATTTGATGATGGACCACAGGTTCTCAATGGGGTTCAGATCAGGTGAACAAGGAGGCCATGTCATTAGATTTTCTTCTTTTATACCCTTTCTTGCCAGCCACGCTGTGGAGTACTTGGACGCGTGTGATGGAGCATTGTCCTGCATGAAAATCATGTTTTTCTTGAAGGATGCAGACTTCTTCCTGTACCACTGCTTGAAGAAGGTGTCTTCCAGAAATTGGCAGTAGGACTGGGAGTTGAGCTTGACTGCATCCTCAACCCGAAAAGGCCCCACAAGCTCATCTTTGATGATACCAGCCCAAACCAGTACTCCACCTCCACCTTGCTGGCGTCTGAGTCGGACTGGAGCTTTCTGCCCTTTACCAATCCAGCCACGGGCCCATCCATCTGGCCCATCAAGACTCACTCTCATTTCATCAGTCCATAAAACCTTAGAAAAATCAGTCTTGAGATATTTCTTGGCCCAGTCTTGACGTTTCAGCTTGTGTGTCTTGTTCAGTGGTGGTCGTCTTTCAGCCTTTCTTACCTTGGCCATGTCTCTGAGTATTGCACACCTTGTGCTTTTGGGCACTCCAGTGATGTTGCAGCTCTGAAATATGGCCAAACTGGTGGCAAGTGGCATCTTGGCAGCTGCACACTTGACTTTTCTCAGTTCATGGGCAGTTATTTTGCGCCTTGGTTTTTCCACACGCTTCTTGCGACCCTGTTGACTATTTTGAATGAAACGCTTGATTGTTCGATGATCACGCTTCAGAAGCTTTGCAATTTTAAGAGTGCTGCATCCCTCTGCAAGATATCTCACTATTTTTGACTTTTCTGAGCCTGTCAAGTCCTTCTTTTGACCCATTTTGCCAAAGGAAAGGAAGTTGCCTAATAATTATGCACACCTGATATAGGGTGTTGATGTCATTAGACCACACCCCTTCTCATTACAGAGATGCACATCACCTAATATGCTTAATTGGTAGTAGGCTTTCGAGCCTATACAGCTTGGAGTAAGACAACATGCATAAAGAGGATGATGTGGTCAAAATACTTATTTGCCTAATAATTCTGCACTCCCTGTATGTGCAGCAGCATTAGTAGCCTGGTAGGTTTCTCTGGAACCCCACTGGAAATACATTTAAAATACCATACATTGTGAAATTGTAAGATGTTAAAATACACTGTGGCTGTGCTGTGCTAGACAAGAGAGCTGCCTGTGTCAGATGTATAGGTGTGGCAGTGGCACTGCAAGCATAGCAAAGAGTTTTATGTGTGAGGGGTAGATGTGGCAATACTGAGATACTAACTAATGAATATACCTGAGGTTTAGGTATACATACACACACAGTTACACATACATACATACACACATACACACACACACATACATATATACATACACACACACACACATACATACATACACACACATACATACATACATACATACATACACACATACTTATATACATACACACACACACACATACACACACATATATACTTACATACACATACATACACACATTATACATACATACACACATACAGTACATACACACACATAAATATACACATACATAGTTAAACACACATACATACACACATTATACATACATACATACATACATACACACATACAGTACATACACACACATAAATATACACATACATAGTTAAACACACATACATACACATACATACTTATATACATACACACACATATACTTACATACACATACATAAATAGTTACACACACATTATACATACATACACACACATATATACTTATACATAAATAGTTACACACACATTATACATACATACATACACACACACATATATACTTACATACACATACATACTTATATACCTACACACACACACACACACACACATATACTTACATACACATACATAAATAGTTACACACACATTATACATACATACACACACAGCACACAGAGAAAACCCAGCACTCACTTACAAGCTCTCAGCTAAGATTTAAAAGCAAAAATGGAAAGGTTAGTTACCGCATCTGGCCAAATGGGACAAGCTCAGGTACCACGTCAAGGTCCTTTCCAATACCTGAGACCCTAAAACAGCCACACAATGCAAGCTTTCAAATCCAAACAAACTGAAAACAAGGGAAGGGTGCACGGGAATATGTAATCACCCTAGACATATACAAAGCACGGAAGGGAACTGCACTCTCATACCGGACCGGGTACACATCCCATAACCCTGCAACATGCTCAGCCCTGGGTGCCACTGGCACTCACAGGAAGCTGTGCTGTCCCCAGAGCCACAAGCAGTTAACCCTAGACAGGTCTGGGTGCAAGAACCATAGGGAAAATTACAAAACAAATTAACACAACACACAGAGAAAACCCAGCACTCACTTAAAATCTCTCAGCTAAGATTTAAAAGCAAAAATGGAAAGGTTAGTTACCGCATCTGGCCAAATGGGACAAGCTCAGGTACCACGTTAAGGTCCTTTCCAATACCTGAGACCCTAAAGCAGCCACACAATGCAAGCTTTCAAATCCAAACAAACTAACCTTTCCATTTTTGCTTTTAAATCTTAGCTGAGAGCTTGTAAGTGAGTGCTGGGTTTTCTCTGTGTGTTGTATTAATTTGTTTTGTAATTTTTCCTATGGTTCTTGCACCCAGACCTGTCTGGGGTTAACTGCTTGTGGCTCTGGGGACAGCACAGCTTCCTGTGAGTGCCAGTGGCACCCAGGGCTGAGCATGTTGCAGGGTCATGGGATGTGTACCCGGTCCGGTATAAGAGTGCAGTTCCCTTCCGTGTTTTATATATGTCTAGGGTGATTACATATTCCTGTGCACCCTTCCCTTGTTTTCAGTTTGTTTGGATTTGAAAGCTTGCATTGTGTAGCTGTTTTAGGGTCTCAGGTATTGGAAAGGACCTTGACGTGGTACCTGAGCTTGTCCCATTTGGCCAGATGCGGTGACTAACCTTTCCATTTTTGCTTTTAAATCTTAGCTGAGAGCTTGTAAGTGAGTGCTGGGTTTTCTCTGTGTGTTGTATTAATTTGTTTTGTAATTTTCCCTATGGTTCTTGCACCCAGACCTGTCTGGGGTTAACTGCTTGTGGCTCTGGGGACAGCACAGCTTCCTGTGAGTGCCAGTGGCACCCAGGGCTGAGCATGTTGCAGGGTCATAGGATGTGTACCCGGTCCGGTATAAGAGTGCAGTTCCCTTCCGTGTTTTATATATGTCTAGGGTGATTACATATTCCTGTGCACCCTTCCCTTGTTTTCAGTTTGTTTGGATTTGAAAGCTTGCATTGTGTAGCTGTTTTAGGGTCTCAGGTATTGGAAAGGACCTTGACGTGGTACCTGAGCTTGTCCCATTTGGCCAGATGCGGTGACTAACCTTTCCATTTTTGCTTTTAAATCTTAGCTGAGAGCTTGTAAGTGAGTGCTGGGTTTTCTCTGTGTGTTGTATTAATTTGTTTTGTAATTTTCCCTATGGTTCTTGCACCCAGACCTGTCTGGGGTTAACTGCTTGTGGCTCTGGGGACAGCACAGCTTCCTGTGAGTGCCAGTGGCACCCAGGGCTGAGCATGTTGCAGGGTCATGGGATGTGTACCCGGTCCGGTATGAGAGTGCAGTTCCCTTCCGTGTTTTGTATATGTCTAGGGTGATTACATATTCCTGTGCACCCTTCCCTTGTTTTCAGTTTGTTTGGATTTGAAAGCTTGCATTGTGTGGCTGTTTTAGGGTCTCAGGTATTGGAAAGGACCTTGACGTGGTACCTGAGCTTGTCCCATTTGGCCAGATGCGGTAACTAACCTTTCCATTTTTGCTTTTAAATCTTAGCTGAGAGCTTGTGAGTGCTGGGTTTTCTCTGTGTGTTGTATTAATTTGTTTTGTAATTTTCCCTATGGTTCTTGCACCCAGACCTGTCTGGGGTTAACTGCTTGTGGCTCTGGGGACAGCACAGCTTCCTGTGAGTGCCAGTGGCAGCCAGGGCTGAGCATGTTGCAGGGTCATGGGATGTGTACCCGGTCCGGTATGAGAGTGCAGTTTCCTTCCGTGTTTTGTACATACACACACATATATACTTACATACACATACATAAATAGTTACACACACATTATACATACATACACACACATATATACTTACATACACATACATAAATAGTTACACGCACATTATACATACATACACACACATATATGTAATGTCCTTACATAGCAAACATTAACTCTTTATATGAATGATGCACTTGCAACTTCTAACTGTAAACTGGCACTTTATTTACTGCATGACATAGCAAGGTGCTCCTGTAGATTTGCACACAGTAATATGGATATTTACACATATATAGTCCTTTATAATGAATGGCTGCTGCACTCCTTATATTAGCAGTCCTGTACACTGTGTATGCAGCACTATAGTAATCCAGGGTAACTGATAACTGTATAACTGTTAACTGTATAACTGCAATATAACTTATAATGTGTAACTGACAGTTCTTACTCTTCCTGACTGGCTGATGCTGTATCCTCTGCAGTGATCTGTAGCTGACATTACATTTATTAGTATCAGCAATTGTCAGAGCTCAGATTCAATCCTGGTACTTTATAACTGCATCACAAACTGTCACAAGATGGCTTCTCTGAACTGTACTGATTCTAAGCACAGCCCACTTGATGACATCATCTTTGTATGGAAGCCTCAATGTGCCTTTTGACCAAACAGGAAGTAAGCACAACACTACATCTCCTTTCCTACTTTTTTTTTTTTTTTTAAACTTAACTGCACAACAACAACCGTAAGATAAATCAGTCTTCTCCAGCATCCTCTTGTATTGTGGACGTGAAAGCTGCTTCTTGTTTCTTACGTTGACGAAAGTTTCTCTGATATGTTGCATGTTGTCTCCGGCGAGTGTCTCTGAGATTAACTTCAGGAGACCAACGAACAACAGGTGTTCGTTGCCTGGGAGTACGAGCATGACTATTGTGGTCCTGGATAGAATTTCCTGACTCATCATTACAAGGTTCTTCTACTGAGGCTGGTATTTCTGAGTCATCTTCTGTAGTTGAGTCAGAGCCTGTGTTTGGATCATGCCAAACACCACCCCAGATATCAAAGTCATTGTCTGATTGCATTTTTAGGTGATGGTCCTCACCAGCCTGTTCTCTCCTCTCTAGCCGTGGTCGTAGTTGGTTCACATGGCGGCGACACACACCTGATGGAGTGGTTATAACATACATCTTTGGGCCCTCAACCTGGGCAACAACACCTGGTGCCCATTTTTCCTCTGTATGGTACACCCTATACCAAACCAAGTCTCCTTCTGTATAGGTCCGTGAAGGTTTTCCCACTCTCATTTTATCTTGCATGATGCGGACTGTTTCTGCTACATCTGGTGTGCTTAAATCCAGCTTTGTACGGATCTTCCTGCCAAACAATAGTTGAGCTGGGGCAACTCCCGTGGTGGGGTGTTGAGTAACCCTATATTGTTGCAAAAATTGTAAAATGTTTTTAGTATTAACCTGCTTCTCTGCTTTTAGCGCTTTCAGTGCCCTTTTAAAGGTTTGGACAAATCTCTCTGCTTGCCCATTGGTGGCTGGGTGATATGGTGCCGTCCGATGATGGTGAATTCCATTCGTATGTAAAAAATTCTGGAAGTCTTGTGACACAAACTGGGGACCATTGTCTGTGACCAGTTTTCTTGGCAACCCAAATACTGAAAACAGTCTTTCTAATGCTAATATGACTTCAGTAGTTGTAGTCCTTGTCATTGGAATTACTTCTGGCCACTTAGAGTGTGCATCAATTATGATTAAGTATGAGATTCCATCAATAGGACCGGCAAAGTCCAAATGTAGTCTCTCCCAAGGAGTAGTAGGCCAGTCCCATGGTTGTACAGCTCCTCGTGGAAGCTGTCCTTGAGCTTGAACACACCCTTTGCATGCCATAACATAGTTCTCAATGTCCTTATCAATGGCCGGCCACCAAACATGACCCCTAGCCTTCTGTTTCATTCTGACAATGCCTGGGTGTCCTTCATGAAGGAGTTTTAACGTAGCTTGTCGTAGCCCATTAGGAACCAGAACTCTCTCACCCCATAAAATACATCCATTTCTGAGTGTGAGTTCTTTCGCTCGTAGTATGTATGCTCGCTGCACATCACAGCCAGTTCTTGGCCAGCCATCTGTCAAATACTTTGCCAGAAGTTGTAATTCAGTATCACAAGCTGTCTCCTTTGCAATTTGTTTGGCATGTACTATACCCATAAAACACACACTTGGAAGGCTTTCTTGAACAACTGGTAAGGAATTCATTAGTGGAAGCCTGGACATGGCATCAGCATTGCCATGGGAATCATGGGCCCGGTATTTGATGCAGTAATGATATGCTCCCAAAGTTAGAGCATACCTTTGCAATCTAGCCGCTGTAGTGGTTGAAATTCCTTTCCTTGGATTAAAGATGGTCAGCAGTGGCTTATGGTCAGTTAAAAGAGTAAATTGCCTACCATAAATATAGTTATGGAACTTCTTAACAGCCCATACAATGGCCAATGCTTCCTTGTCTAATTGGGAATAGTTCTTCTCTGCCGTCGTTAGAGAACGGGAAGCAAAGGCTACCGGTCGGTCTGTCCCATCTGGCATTGTGTGTGACAATACAGCCCCTAAACCATAAGGCGAAGCATCACATGCTATCATGAGTGGTTTCTGAAGATCATAGTGCATTAACATGCGGGAACACAGGAGTAGGTTCTTGGATTCCTGGAAGGCTTTATTGCATTCACTGCTCCACAACCAGGATCGATTTGTCTCAAGAAGCTGATGTAGTGGGTGTAACGTATGGGCTAGCTGGGGAAGAAAACGGTGGTAATAGTTAAGGAGACCAAGGTATGATCGTAGTTGTGATGCATTCTGTGGTATAGGAGCTTCTTGCAAGGCCTTGACTTTGTCATCAGCAGTGTGTAGACCATGACAATCTATAACATGGCCACAAAATTCTAATTTGTCACGCATGAAAGCACACTTCTCCAAGTTGACCTTCAACCCGTAGGTCATTAGCCGCTGCAGTACCCTCTCTACATTGTGTCGATGTTCTTCCTCCGTCCTGCCCGTGATTAACATGTCATCTAAAAGGCATTGGACATAGGGTAGTCCATTTAACAGTTCTTCCATGGTGCGTTGCCAGATAGCTGGTGCAGGAGCAATGCCAAAGACCATACGATTATATTGAAATAACCCACGTTGAGTATTGATGGTGAGTAACCTGCTGGAATCTGGATGTACTTCAAGTTGAAGGTAAGCATTTTTTAAATCAATATTTGTGAAATGTTGTCCCCCAGCTAAGTTAGCAAAAATCTCTTCTGTTCTGGGTAATGGATACTTATCCACTGCTAACTGTTCATTCAACACCATCCTAAAGTCTCCACATATTCGGATCTGTCCATCTTTCTTTCTTACCGGTACAATAGGAGAAGCCCACTCTCGATGCACTGGGGTTATAATCTTTAACTCTTCTAACCTCCTCAGTTCAGCATCAACTCCTGCCCTTAAAGCGAATGGCACAGTTCGTGCTTTGAAAAACTTTGGCCTTGCTCCAGGTTTTAACTGTAACCGTACCCTTTTGTTCTTAACTTTTCCCAGAACACTTTCAAACACCGGGGCATATTTGGTCTTAATGTTCTGAATCCACTGGGCACGATCAACTCCAATATGATGAACTTCACTGTTTTTGAGGCTCTCAGGCATGCCAAGGGCCCGTATCCAGTCCCTTCCATAAAGAGGTGGGCCACCTGATTTTAGTATATATAGTGTAAGATTGGCAGTTTTACTGTTTGTACACACAGATACAGATGCACACCCCAGTGGCGTCAAGACTTCTCTGGAGTATGTTTGTAGCTTCAAGGTAGTGGGCTGCAGCAATACTGGAATTTTCAGCTGTTTCCAATCTTTAATTGTCATAACTGAAACTGCAGCCCCAGTATCTAAGTACATGGTCAAATCTTTTCCTTCAATATTAACATGAACGGTCAAAGGCTCAGACCCTGCTGTCATGGTGTATACAGTCAAACTCTGAACAGTCATTTCCTCTTCTGAGTCTGATGTGGCTCCCTTATAAGCCATGTGGTAATTTCCCTTCTTATGAGTTTTGCTTGAGACACTCTGCTGAGATCCTCTGCAAGCCTTCTTTAAGTGTCCTATTTTACCACAGCCATGACAACGAGCATTTTTAAATCTGCATTCAGAAGCTACATGATTCTGTGCTCCACATCTGTAACAGTTAATAGGCGATGCTGCTTTTGCTGAATATTTACTGGCTGGTTTAGTCTGTTGCTTCACATTAGAGAAAAATACCTGTTCTTCCTTAGTGTGAGAATGCGTCTGCAGTAAACTAGTGTCTCGTGTGGCCTGTTCCAAAACAGAAGCAATCTCTAGTGCTTTATGGAAGGTCAGGCTCTCCTCTGTCAAAAGTCGCCTTTGAATAGATTCTGTACTGATACCCATAACAAACTGATCTCTAAGGGCAATATTCAGATACTCCCCAAAAGCACAGGTGCTGGCCAATTTCTTTAAACTGATTGCAAATGTAGATACAGTCTCTTGTACCCCTTGGCGCCTGCTATAAAACTTGAACCGCTCAGCAATCTCTAATGGCAGTGGTTGTAAATGTTGTGTTAAGATCTGTATTATTTCAGACAAAGACTTGGTGGCTGGCTTTTCTGGGTGTAGCAGATCTTTTAGAATCTCATATGTTTTAGCACCAATAGTTGTCAGACAGACAGCAACAGACTTAGTATCTCCAATGTCATTGGCAAGTAAATACTGCTGTAGTCTTTCAGTCCAGGAAACCCAGTTATCTGTGTCAGGGTCAAATTCTTTCACTGCTCCAAATACAGCCATTATAGCGTGAGTTTGTGGTAGTATACTCTTCGCCAGATGTAATGTCCTTACATAGCAAACATTAACTCTTTATATGAATGATGCACTTTCAACTTCTAAATGTAAACTGGCACTTTATTTACTGCATGACATAGCAAGGTGCTCCTGTAGATTTGCACACAGTAATATGGATATTTACACATATATAGTCCTTTATAATGAATGGCTGCTGCACTCCTTATATTAGCAGTCCTGTACACTGTATATGCAGCACTATAGTAATCCAGGGTAACTGATAACTGTATAACTGTTAACTGTATAACTGCAATATAACTTATAATGTGTAACTGACAGTTCTTACTCTTCCTGACTGGCTGATGCTGTATCCTCTGCAGTGATCTGTAGCTGACATTACATTTATTAGTATCAGCAATTGTCAGAGCTCAGGTTCAATCCTTGTACTTTATAACTGCATCACAAACTGTCACAAGATGGCTTCTCTGAACTGTACTGATTCTAAGCACAGCCCACTTGATGACATCATCTTTGTATGGAAGCCTCAATGTGCCCTTTTGACCAAACAGGAAGT